>NC_082360.1:9610891-9725891 GCF_027477595.1 Haemorhous mexicanus | reverse complement strand
GTGAGGTGTTGTAGCTGAAATAATTTATATTCTATAACTATATATATATATATATATATATATATATATATATATATACACACATATATATATATATATTCTTTATATTCTTTAGCTATATATTTATAGTTACAACTGTGAGGTGTTGTAGCTGAAATAATTTATATTCTATAACTATATATATATATATTCTTTATATTCTTTAGCTATATATATGTAGTTACAACTGTGAGGTGTTGTAGCTGAAATAATTTATATTCCATAATTCTATATATATTCTTTATATTCTTTAATTATATATATATATAGTTACAACTGTGAAGTGTTGTGGCTGAAATAATTTCTATTCTATAACTATATCTATACATATATATTCTTTATATTCTTTAGCTATATATTTATAGTTACAACTGTGGGGGGTTGTAGCTGAAATCATTTATATTCTATAACTATATATATATATATTCTTTATATTCTTTAGCTATATATATAGTTATAACTGTGAGGTGTTGTAGCTGAAATCTATAATTATAATTATATTCTATAATATAATTATAAATCTATAATTATATTATAATTATATTCTATAATTCTATATATATTCTTTATATTCTTTAATTATGTATATAGTTACAACTGTGAGGTGTTGTAGCTGAAATCATTTATATTCCATAATTATATATATATATATATATATATATATATATATATATATATATATTCTTTATATTCTTTAACTATATGTATAGTTACAGCTGTGAGGTGTGAGGAAGGGCTCTGGCCTGCTCTTAAAAAGCTGGATTTTCCCCTCTTTCTAGAGGAAAAACTTCCTCCCTGAGTTAACTACAGCTCCAGCTGTCATATTTTCAGGGACCCCAACAAAGGGAGGAATGAACAAATCTGACTCCATGTTCTTACAAGGTTAATTTATTATTTAAGAGCTATATTATATAAAAGAATGCTGCACTAAACTATACTAAGGAACACAGCAAGGATACAGACAGAGGGCTAAAAAGATAATAATGGAACTTGTGATTCTCTCTTCAGAGTCTGACACAGCTTGGCCCTGATTGGCCATTGAGTCAAAACAATTCACATTAAATCAATAAACCTGCTGATAAACAATCTCCAAACACATTCCAAAGCAGGAAACCACTGGAGAATCAAATCAGATAATTATGGTTTTAATTTTTCTCTGAGGCTTCTCAGCTTCCCAGGAGAGGAATCCTGAGCAAAGGGATTTTTCAGAAAATGTGACAGTGACACTCAGCCTTTCCAGTTTCCTCTTGGAGGGCTGGAAGTCAAAGGCTGCTCTGCCTCTCCCTGTGGCAGAATGAGTTGAGTCTGAAACACAGAATAAAGTTGTTTATCTTGGGATTAGGAAGTGCTTAAGCCCCTCAGCTCTGTTCACCTCCAGCCCCTCTCTTTTCTCCCTGCCACGTTTCAGCCCTGGGATTTCTCTGGAATAGGAGGAGATTTGCACATTGATTTAAATGCTCAGCAAAAGTGAAGCCTGCCAGCAGTGGGGATGGGCAGTCGTGGCTGAAAGGGAAATTTGGCTGATGGAATTCCTCAGGAGCAGGAGGGGGCTGGCTACGGGAGGAGCTGAAAGCCCAGGGCTGAGGTTTAAATTGTATTATAATATAATATATAATATTTGTGGTTGCTCCTGAAAGCCCAAAACTGAGGAATGGAATGGAATGGAATGGAATGGAATGGAATGGAATGGAATGGAATAGAAGAGAATAGAATAGAATAGAGTAGAATAGAATAGAATAGAATAGAATAGAATAGAATAGAATAGAATAGAATAGAATAGAATAGAATAGAATAGAATGTAACAGAGTATTACAATACTGTATAATATATTATGATAGGATATAATATAATACAATAATATGTAATATATGATATGATATAATATGACATAATTTAATGTATTATATAATATATAGTATATAGTATGGAATAGAATGTAATGTATATAATAGAGAATAGAATGTAATATAATATATAATGTATAATATACATAATGTAAGATTATGTAATGTAACATAATATTACCACACTATATATTATAATATATAATATAATGTAATAACATATAATATATAATATAAAATATAATATATTATATATTATATTTTTCACAGAAAACATTATTATATTATATACAAGAATAGAATAGAATAGAATAGAATAGAATAGAATAGAATAGAATAGAATAGAATAGAATATTACATTGCATTATAATATGATATAATATAATATAATATAATATAATATAATATAATATAATATAATATAATATAATATAATATAATATAATATAATATAATATAATATAAAATGTAATAGAATATAATAGAATATAATGTAATAGAATATAATGTAATAGAATATAATAGACTATAACAATACTATAGAATACAATATAATATATGATATGATATATGATATAATATTATACAATATAATATAAAATATAGAATAATATATAATATTGTATATAGAATAGAATAGAACATAATATTATATATAATATATATAATATATAATATATACCATTAGTGATTGCTGCTGAGGAGTTGCCTTCTGTCCTGTCCCCAGGGGAGTTTGGCCTGCGGCGCACGCCCTTTTTCTTCATGAAACCCTCCTTTTGGTCAAAGCACAGGAAGAACTACAGGGAGCTGTACGAGAGCAGCATCAACGGCAGCCTGAGCTTCAGTGAGATTGTGGAGCCTGTGCCTTCAGAATTCCAGGGCAAGGAGGCCATCAGGTACAGCCCTGCCCTGCCTGGGCCACGCAGCTCACCTGCAATTTCAGGGCTTGAAAATCACTCCTGGCTCAAGCAGCTCCTGGATTGCAGAGCCCTGCACACATCCTCAGGGCTGTGCAGCCAAGGATAGATCACTCAGGGAGAGGGGTTTGTTGTTGTAATCTTAGAGATGGGTGAGATACACGCTGATTTTTTTAAGTAGTGAAAGGTGTTTTTATTATCTGCAGGTTCAGGAGTCCAGCTTTAGTGCTGCTGTTCCCCTGAGAGCATGGGGGCTGTTGTTGCATTATTCACCCACCAGGACTCTTCCCACATCATCCCTCCCCCAGCCCCAGCAGGTCCACTCAGTCTTTTCATCTCTCCATGTGCAACTTTTATTTGCTTTCATACTCATTCTCTTCCCCAATACTCACCCTCCATAATCCACTGACCATCCTCCTTTTCAGGGTGATGAGGCTTCCAAAATCCATCCTTCATTTGGTGCCTCCAGATAAACTGGCTGTTCCTTTCATTTGGAAAACCAGCAGGGCTGGAAGGAAGGCTTTTTCCTCTATTGAAAAGAAAAATACTTTCTATTTATATATACTAAAATACTTGCTATTTTAGTATATATAAATAATGGCTATTTTATATATATATCTAATATATATGTATATATAAAAAATATATAAATATATATATAATATATATTGGCTATTTTATAGATATGTATATATAAAAATATAGATATATATTTATTTTTTAAAAAATTATATATTTTTATATATATATATATACTTGCTATTTATATATATATAAAATAGTTGCTATTTATATATAAAAGAATTTACCTGATTTTGATCAAGAGCTGTCAGGAATCACATCTTTGGAGTCCATTCTCTGTCACCTCTTTTCCCTGTCGTGTCTCTGGAGTCTCCTGCTGTGTTGTGCAACTGCTGGGGAGTATCTGTTCCCTTTCCTAGCTTGGGCATCCTCTAGAGCATTGTTCCACCATGTGAAGGAGACTCAGATTTGAAATAATTCAGTTTATCATCACAGGAAATTCCTTAGGAGGTGACCAGGAGGAGCTTTCTGATGCCAGGCGGGAGATGGGCAAAGTTTTGGGAGAACCTGCCCTGTCTCTTGACTTGTCTCAATCAGTTTTTAACACATCTGGTGCCACTTCAGTCTGCTTGGCTTCTTGTGCTTGTTGCTGAGTGCTGATGAGTGAAAATGCCATGAAAAGGTGCTGAAATAGTTCATGCCATGATGTGTCTTCTTTCAGAATCAGCTGTGTTCAGAAAACATTCAGGAAAAAGGGGGAAACTGTGGAGGCTCTCAGAAGTAAGAACATTTCAGCTTTTTTGCTGCTGGTGGGATGCAGAGGGGCAGGAGCTGAGTTGCTGAGTGATCTCTTGGGTTTCAGTTCAGGCTGGTTTTGGTTTCTTTTGGAGGGGTGGGGCCCTGGAGCACGAGTGCCAGGTGTGCTTGTGCGTGTCCTCTCTCACACAGTGGTGTCTAAACCAAAACTGAGCCCTTCATCCCTGAGGAAAGCTGGCATCACCCCCAATTCCCAATGCCCCGTAGGGTGTCATCTCCCCTGCCCCACCTCCCTGATGTTGTCACCTCCTTTCCCTGGGTGGCTCTGGGACGTGGCCACCCCCAGGAGCCGTGGGACCGTGCCAGGCCAGTCCTGTCCCCCAGGCAGGGTGTGAATGTAAGCATTGGGGTTGAGCCAGGAGCTGGCTCAGGGGGCCAGGACCCCACCCTGACACCTCCTCTTGCTGTGCCCTGGAGCAGATCTGTCCTTTGACATCTACGAGGGGCAGATCACAGCACTGCTGGGCCACAGCGGCACCGGGAAGACGACGCTGATGAACATCCTGTGTGGGCTGTGCCCTCCCTCTGATGGTGAGTGCAGCCCCGGGGCTGCCCTGCTCCACAGCCAGGCCTGGGAACCTGGGTGGGTATCCAGGATGCACCAGGCCTGGGAACCTGGGTGGGTATTCCAGAATGCACCAGGCCTGGGAACCTGGGTGGGCATTCCAGGATGCACCAGGCCTGGGAACCTGGGTGGGCATTCCAGGATGCACCAGGCCTGGGAACCTGGGTGGGTATTCCAGAATGCACCAGGCCTGGGAACCTGGGTGGGCATTCCAGGATGCACCAGGCCTGAGAACCTGGGTGGCTGTTCCAGGATACACCAGGCCTGGGAACCTGGGTGGGCATTCCAGGATACACCAGGCCTGGGAACCTGGGTGGGCATTCCAGGATGCACCAGGCCTGGGAACCTGGGTGGGCATTCCAGGATGCACCAGGCCTGGGAACCTGGGTGGGCATTCCAGGATGCACCAGGCCTGATAACCTGGGTGGGTATCCAGGATGCACCAGGCCTGGGAACCTGGGTGGGCATTCCAGGATACACCAGGCCTGGGAACCTGGGCATTCCAGGATGCACCAGGCCTGGGAACCTGGGTGGGCATTCCAGGATGCACCAGGCCTGGGAACCTGGGTGGGCATTCCAGGATGCACCAGGCCTGGGAACCTGGGTGGCTGTTCCAGGATACACCAGGCCTGGGAACCTGGGTGGGCATTCCAGGATACACCAGGCCTGGGAACCTGGGCATTCCAGGATGCACCAGGCCTGGGAACCTGGGTGGGCATTCCAGGATACACCAGGCCTGGGAACCTGGGCATTCCAGGATGCACCAGGCCTGGGAACCTGGGTGGGCATTCCAGGATGCACCAGGCCTGGGAACCTGGGTGGCTGTTCCAGGATGCACCAGGCCTGGGAACCTGGGTGGCTGTTCCAGGATGCACCTAAATTTCTTTGGATAAAGTCTGAAAGAGCCCACTTGCAATTCCTGTGCACGCAGGGCTGTAAAACCCTCTCTGCTGATTGCTGCTTCCAGTGGAGAGCTCCCACCTTTGAAAAGGTGTCTGCTAAGGAAGGCAGGAGCCTCCCTTGAAATGGAAAATGGAAATCCTCTCCCTCCAAATTTTGATAATTTTGAAATTAAGGGTCTTGTGGGAATAGGAATAACAGTACTTTACTAGAAAAATTAAAAATACAAATATAATAGTACAAAAAAAAGAAAACAAACCACTGCCAGAGTCAGAGCAGGCCCTGCCCCCTGTGTGTCAGGGTGGTGGCACAGTCCCATCCCAGGGGGGCTCAGGCTGGTGGCACAGTCCCATCCCAGGGGGGCTCAGGCTGGTGGCACAGTCCCATCCCAGGGGGGCTCAGGGTGGTGGCACAGTCCCATCCCAGGGGGCTCAGCCCTCCTGCAGTGCCAGCTGTGGTTCTGCTGGAGCAGGGATCCTGCACAAGGGGGGAGTTTTCCTCTGCAGCTCCAGGGCTGCTGGAGATGGGCCTGCTCTCCCTCTGGGAATGCAGGGCAGCAGAAAGCTGCTCCTCTGGGAATGTAGTGGGCAAAGGCTGCTGGGGTGTCCCAAAGCTCAGATTGTATCCAGGTAGGAATGCTTGGCTCCTCCCCTGGGCGGAGCATCTCCCCATGGGATGGTGGAATTTGATCAGCCGTGCAGGGACACTCCCTGGCCATGGGCAGAAGGTAATTAATAATCAATGGCCCATGAACAGAAGGTAATTAATAATCAATGGCCCATGAACAGCAGAGATCTCCTGGAGGGAGGATTGGCTGTGAAGAGATAAAGGAACCTGCCCCATGAACAGCAGAGAACTGCCCCAGCTCTGACAGATGGGAATTGGACACACCCCCAGCCACACCTTCCAACCTGAGACACCAGCCCATGGCAGGGGGTTGGAATGAGATGAGCTTTAACCCTCTCCAGCCCAAACCATTGCCTGATTTTGTGCTCGTTTCCTTTAGGGTTTGTGTCAGTCTATGGGCACAGGGTGTCTGAGATCGACGAGATGCTGGAGGTGCGGCAGATCGCGGGCGTGTGCCCCCAGGCCGACATCCACTTTGACATCTTAACTGTGGAGGAGAACCTCTCCATCTTTGCTGCCATCAAGGGCATCCCTCAGAACGATTTGATACAAGAGGTAACTCACCTGGCCACAGGTGTTGTCTTACATGAACATTTTTAACCTGTAAATCAAAATACCCTTGCAGGGTTTTCATTTTGCAGGGAAATATTCCTGTGTGGTACAGTGGACAAAGAGGTACAGGCAGATATTTAGACAAGGATAACCTTTAATTTTCCCTAAGATTAAAATGCCCATGAAATGTTTTCAATCTGGCATTTAGGTCCAGTTATAGACACCATTAAACTTTGTGTGTAGGTTGTGCAGTTCAGATGCAGAACACTCTGGGAACCAGCAGCAGTTAATTTCAATGTTAATTGTTACCAATCTGGTTTTTAAAAATTATAGGTGTTTTTTTTAAACAAAAACCTGTTTATTGTGTTTTCAAGGTGCAGAAGGTGTTGCTGGATTTGGAGATGCAGCCCATCAGGGACAATCAAGCCAAAAAATTAAGTGGGGGGCAGAAGAGGAGGCTGTCAGTGGGAGTTGCTGTTCTTGGGAACCCCAAGGTGAGAGAAATGGAATTATTCTCAGCTTGGTCTTGCTGATCCATGGAAGGCTTGGTCTCCCTTGTCAAAACCAGCTAATGTGCAAAATGCAGAAATTGTTCCTTTGAGCACCTTTTTATCTTTGTTTGTGGTTTAATTACAATTATTGCAATCTCTCAGCCTTTGTGCTGGAGGCTCAGGTAATTGCCTTGGGTTTGATCTCTTTGGCAAATAAATAGTGTGGCAAGTTCTGTGTGCAATTTCTGGCAGGTAGCATTTATCCCCCAGCAGTGAAATTGTTGGATGCTTTCCTTCCAGAGCCGTCCAGGAGCTGGGAGCAGGAGCAGAGCCACAGAGCTCTTTTGTGTGCAGCTCTGTAATTTCTGCCCTGTGAGGAGGGGGACTGCTTTGAGATCTGTGCTTAAAAATGGTGTGTGTGACATTTCCTGGGGTTTTCAAAGCAGGTGTGTGCATTTAACCACCCCTCAGCACAAAGAGTGAATCTGTGGCTAAGTTGTGATTCTACTACATAATTCTGTTGGAAGCAGAATGAAGCAGGCTGTGGCATTAATTTATCACAGGATTTTTCCATTTGTCACAAGGGAGATGGATGCATTCAAAGCACAGTGACAAAAGCTGCCTTGTTAGTCTGGGCTGTTTCCTATTTTACAGGAATTAACTGGCAGGTTTCAAACAAACCCTTCTGGCTGTGCTGGGGTGTAGCAGATTTTTTTTTCTCAGACATTGGAGAGGAATGAGGAGGAGGACTCCATCCTATTAGAAGGCTAATTAATTATTTTATGATACTATATTATTCTGTATTACATTATGCTACATCTAAACTGAATCTGCCAAGCACTCCACTGCACAGAATCTCATGACAGTCAGCCCACAGTCCTGACACACACACCTGGATTCAATTGGTCAGTGAATCACAACACTCACACCAGAATCCAGTTATCAGCTCCCTTCAGGTGAACAATCTTCCCCCATGCATTCCACCTGTGAACAAGGAGCAGTAAATGAGATAAGAATTGTTTTTTTG
Organism: Haemorhous mexicanus; assembly: GCF_027477595.1. NCBI lineage: Eukaryota > Metazoa > Chordata > Aves > Passeriformes > Fringillidae > Haemorhous > Haemorhous mexicanus. The sequence goes on along the minus strand of NC_082360.1, from coordinate 9,717,591 downwards.
TCTCTGAGGTTCAGAGAATGTGAAACCCAGAAATATTCTTGGGAAGAATTGTACCTTGCTTTTCTCTGGGAAGAGCAATGTGGTTTCACTGGGGGGGGATTACTGGGCTCAGGGGCCGTGGCTCTGAGCAGCCCTGGTGGTTTTGCCCCCAGGTTTTGCTGCTGGATGAGCCCACGGCGGGGATGGATCCCTGCTCCCGCCACATCGTCTGGAACCTGCTGAGGAGCAGGAAAGCCAACCGTGTGACTGTGTTCAGCACCCACTTCATGGACGAGGCTGACATCCTGGCTGGTGAGCCCTGCCCCAGCCCAGCTGCAGCCCCCAGCCCTGGGGTACCATTGGTGTGCAACCCAGAGTGGGGTTTGGGAGGAAATTGTCGATTTTCTGCTTCCTGACTTCCCTTTCCAGATCGTAAAGCTGTGATTTCCCAAGGGATGCTGAAATGCCTCGGCTCTTCTCTCTTCCTCAAGAGCAAGTGGGGCATTGGCTACCGACTGAGGTAATGCTGTGCCCAGTTTTGTACCTCTTAGGGGCCATCATGCATCTCTTTTTTCACTCTTTTATGTTGGAATCTCTAAGAAAGCACCGCCCAAAAAGATCCTTTTATCCTTGAATTGATGCCTTGTGCAGGCTGAGCTGGAGCAGAGGTTGGGCAGAGTCCCAGAACAAAGCAGGGATTGATTCCAAGGATCTCCTCCATGGATCCACCTTGGGCAGCACCAGAGCCCAGCCAGGGCTGCCCCCAAGGTGACCCAAAATGGCCCCAAAATGCACGGCCGGGCACGGGGTCTCTCCCTGGGATCAGCTCTGCTCCATTTGCACCTTGCAGTTCATTGTCCCAGCCCAGCTTTGGCCCAGCCAGTCCCACCCTGCTTGTTTTTCTCTCTCCAGCCCACGGGGTTTGTGCTCCTGGGCTGAGATTGGGATCATTTGTCCTTGGTGCCCAGCTGGAGCAGGAATTGTTTTGTCTCCCTGCTCTGTGCACAGAGCTCACCAACATTTAATGTGAAGCTCAGAACTACACACTAAAGAATCTAACATCAGAAAATCTGAAAAGCAGGAAATGCAAATCAGAATGGTACAACTGAATGTTTGCTGCAGTGTCAGGAGCAGGCCAAGCTCTAAAGCCCAATCCCTGCTGTGTTTTTCCAGCATGCACATTGATGCCTACTGCAACACAGAGGCCACCACGTCTCTGATCAGGCAGCACATCCCTGCAGCCAGCCTGATCCAGCAGAACGATGAGCAGCTCGTGTACACCCTCCCTCTCAAGGACATGGACAAGTTTGCAGGTCTTTGTGGGGTTTGCTGCTGCAGGGGATGTTTATTAAGCGTGGCTTTAGGCTGATGTTCTTGCTAAAGTGTCAGTTGTGGTTTGATGGTTTTATATTTGTTATTATTTGGTGGGGAGTCAGGGAGGGATTTCTCAGGTGAGCGAGGGTTTTGTCACCTCTCCCAGTGAGGTGTGAGGGTTGTGGGTGCCCAACAGCAAGGGCTGGGGAGATGCCTCTGTCGTGAGGAACCCCTTCCACCTGAGCATCCCCTGGTCCTGCAGAATCACCATCCTCTTGCAGAGGGGCCCAAGAGCAGGGCTGGCCTGCAGCAGGAGGCAGGAAAGCCCCAAATCCTACAAAAATCCTTCAAAAACCCTAAAAAACCCTACAAACTCTTGTGAACTGCAAAGAGCATTGTGTGACTGCCTTGAAATTCCTTGGAGAGAGGGAGCAGAGGGGAGGATTTCACTAGATGGCAGCAATTATCTGAGCAGTCCTGGGCTCCATGCTCTCCTCCCAGAAATAAATGGAATAAATCCTGTGTGGGAAGCCAAGGGAGCATCAATATTGATGGGAACATGCAGCTGATATTCCATAAAGGCTTTTTTTCCCTGTTGCATTGGGGTTAATGATTTATGAGCTTTGCAAAAAGGCTGAGATTGAATCAATTCCCTCAAACTATTTCAGGGGGAAGCTGAGGTTGGGGACACACCTTGTCAGCTGGGACAGGAGAAGCTGTGCAGGATTGAGGAGTAGTGTCAGATATCCAAGTGCTCCTCCCATTTTATACATTTGAATTCCCCTTCAGCCTCACCTTGGCTGTGAAGCTCCTTTGTTTGAAGTCCTGATTTCATAGGATTGACAAAAGCCCAGTAACATTTTTCACCCCAAGGTGCTGTGAAGTTCTCCCACTCTGAACCTCACGTTGGTCTTCAAGCTCTGTGCCCTGTCCAGCATCTCCTGCCTGATTAACCTGGCCTTAAACACTTGGGATTCTTTTATATATATATATATTTTTTTTAATATATATTTATAGATATGAAATTACTGTTAATTATTTTTATAGATACAAAGTGACTCAGTGGTTTTATTTGTAAGATCCTTTGTGCCTGGACAGGGATTTAGGTAGGATGAGCTGTCCTGGGTATGATTTTTCCAGGAGAGCTCACCTTGAACCTGCCCTTGGAGCCCAGCAGCTTCAGGATGCTGAGCCAGTTTTCAGAAGCCCCACAACTTCAGCAAAACCACATTTCCTGAGCACAGAGACTGAAATTTCATGCTGAATGGAGCCTGTCCCACCTTGGTTCTCAAACCACAACCTTCTGGTTCATTGGCTGCTCCCACATTCCTGGTTTTCCCAGCAGCAGGAGGTTGAGGGGTGTGTGGGATGTGCCTGAGGTGCTCCTGGCAGGTGCTGGAGCAGAGTTTCAGAGCTGCCTCTGTCCCTAGGTTTGTTCTCTGACCTGGACACCCATTCCCACCTGGGGGTCATCACCTACGGCGTGTCCATGACCACGCTGGAGGACGTGTACCTGAAGCTGGAGGTGGAGGCAGAGATTGACCAAGCAGGTGGGAAGGAGCAGGGCTGTTCCTTCAGCTTTGCTTTGCTCTCAGTTCCTGTGGGATTGGCACTGGCAGGAGGAGGGAGCCAGGAGAACATCCCTCACAGGCTGCTGCTCCAGCATCTGGGCATCCTTTGGTTCTCACAACGTTACAGGCTGTTGAAATATTCAAATACAATAATCAGTATTCAATATTGTATATTCAATATTCAAACACAATATTGAATATTGTATATTCAATATTTTATATTCCATATTCAATAGGAAGCAGGAAACCCCCAAACCTTACAAAAACCTTACAAAAACCTTACAAAAACCTTACAAAAACCTTACAAAAACCCTACAAACTCTTGATGCAAAGAGCATCGTGTGACTGCCTTGAAATTCCAATTATTCAATATTCAATTACAGAATACTACTTAAACTCATGAAGAAGAATGTAAAGAAGGACTAGCTTCTGCTTTAAAACTTTTATTTTTTTATATATATTACTGTCTTTTAATATTATATATATATTATATATAATATGCATTATATATTACTATATTACTTTATATATATTATATAATATATTTATATAGATGATATATTTTATATATAATTTTATGTAATATATAATTATAGTTATATGTTTTATATAATATTTATATATTACTATATATTATATATTACTATACATAGTATATAATATATATTACCATATATTACTATATATACACTATATATATTATATTAATATATATATATTATATATTACTATATTTTAAAACCCCACGCTCTAAGCTTTTTACTGTGTGATATCACACACTTCTAATTAAATCCCACACTCATAATCTTAATTAATTAATTAATCTATTAATTAATTTTGGAAGCTTTCTCCACGGCCTCAGGTCAATTCAGTGTTCTCCTGGAGGGCAGTGCCTGCCAGCACAGAAAGTTTTAAAATTCTCAGGGCTCCAGCACAGGAAAAGGCAGAGAACTGGCTGGGGAGCATCCAGGGGAAAAGCTTTTTACTCATTAATTTTTCATCCAGCCAGCTCACATCTGACTGCTTGGCTCTACAGATTACTTGCCTTTTAAAATGCCCTTTATTTTCCTAATGGAGTTGGCTTGCAAGAAATCAGAAATGTGCAGGGTAAAATTAATTTTCAACCTTTTGTGTGAACAGAAGCTGCACTTAGGGCTGAAACAGCTCAGCTTGTCTCACTTTAAATTAACTTCCAGTCCAAATGAAAAGTTTGGACTGTTTATTACTCCAGAATGAGTCAGTTTTGGTTTTTTTTATGTCAGTTTTGAATGGTTTGAGCTGTTTTAATTGTTCTGGAGCTTTCTGTGTGATCCAGAATGATTAGTATGAGTAAATATATGGACTCTGTCACTGGTATGGAAATTACTCCCTAATTAGACTGACTGCACAGTTTCTGTCTGGGTTTTAGGGGATTTAACAGCTGCATCTGCAGGTGCACCCACAGGCCAAGGGTGGGAAACTGGGGCAGATTGCACCTTTTGGTGGCAAAATTTTAATCAAGTCCCAGTTGGGACTGGATGGGGCTGCCCAGGGAGTGCTGGACTCTGTCCCTGGGGGTGTTTATGGGGTGGGTGTTTATGGGATGGCCCCTGGTGCCATGGTCTGCTTGGTCACAGGCTGGACTCAGGGATCTCCAAGGTCTTTGCCAGCCTTGCTGGGTCTGGGATTTGAACCCCCAGGGTTTTCCTGGGAAATGCTCCTTGATTGCTGCTGGGTCAGCTTAAATACCTGCCAGGGGTGTGCTTGGGCTGATCAGGGTCACTGGGCTTGGGGTTAAATTGAGAGATGGGGATGGGCTAGGGTAGGATTGGGATGGGCATGGGATGGGGGTTTGATGGCATGGGATGGGATTGGGATGGAATGAAATGGGATAGGGATTGGGATGGGCATGGGGTGGGGGTTGGATGGGATGGGATTGGGATGGGATGGAATGGGGAGGGGATTAGGGTGGAGTGAGATGGGATAGGATTGGGGATGGGATAGGATTGGGATGGGGATGGAATGGGATGTCATAGGATTGGGATGGGGATAGGATTGGGATGGGATAGAATGGGGATGGGATTGAGGTGGAGTGGGATGGGGATGGGGATGGGATGGGGATGGGATTGGGATTGTGATGGGATAGGATTGGGATTGTGATGGGATAGGATTGGGGATGGGATAGGATTGGGATAGAATTGGGATGGGATTGGGATTGGGATAGGATAGGATTGGGATTGTGATGGGATGGGATTGGGATGGGATGGGATAGGATTGGGGATGGGATAGGATTGGGATAGAATTAGGATGGGATGGGATTGGGATTGGGATGGGATAGGATTGGGATTGTGATGGGATGGGATTGGGGATGGGATGGGATGGGATGGATGAGGTGACTTCTACAACAGGCAGAGCACGGCATCTCTGGCCCCTGGCTCCCCCTCCTGCCCCGTGTCCACCCCCAGCTGTCAGAGCAGAGCATCACCCCCTGGGTTTCCCTGCCCTGTTCCAGATTACAGCGTGTTCCACTCGCAGCAAGCCCAGGAGGAGATGGACACCAAGTCCCTGGATGACATGGAGCAGAGCCTGCTGATGCTCTCTGAGGCCAAGGCACCAGCCATGAGCAACTCAGCCCTGTGGAAGAAGCAGGTTTCCACCATAGCCAAAGTGCACTTCCTCAGCCTGAAAAGGGAGAACAAATGTGTCAGAGTTATGTGAGTACCAGGGCTCCTCCTCTGTGTGGGAGTCCCAAACCTGCCTGAATGGCACCAGGGAAAGCACATCCTGTCCTTCATTTTCCCCATTTGAAAAACAGCAGGTGTGGAGCTGTAATTTCTGTCCATCAATGGTTTTTTGGGGGGTGAGGGAGATGGTTTTTGTGATAGCATGCACTTAAAACTGGGTTGGCTTTCACTGGATTGTAACAAACCCCAAACTTTTATTTCTTTCAGGTTGTTGCTTTTCCTCATTTTCCTTGTAGTTCAGATTTTGTTGTTTTTCATACACCACATCATCAAAAATGCTGTAGCTGCTATCAAACTCTCCCCAGATTTGTACTTGCTGAAGCCTGGAGAGAACTCTCACAAGTACAGGAGTCGGCTCCTGCTGCAGAACTCCACAGGTAGGGCAGCAGCTCCTGCCTCCCCCTCTCTCCTTCTCCCAGGTTTTGGGGTTGGGAATGAACTTTACCCTTGGAATTAACCCAGATGAAGAGTTTCCAAGTGCCCAGGGATGGTAAACTGTCAGTTTGTGCCATGGGGTCTGGTTTGGAGAGTCTCCTCCCATCTCCATGACCTTGTTCTTGCTGTATCAAAAGATGATTCAGGTGAGAGAAGTGGCCAGAAACATTGAGATAAATCAACATTAAAATCCTGCTAGAAAACATCTGGGAAAATCCCTTTTTGTTTCAAATGGGGTTGTTTTAAAAGTGCCCAGCAGGAGCCCAGGCAGTAGAAACCAGCACCTGTTTGAGCTGTGCTTGGATAATTCTGTGTAAAATATTCCAGGCTGCTGATGAGGAGGGATTTAAACGACAGGGAGATGTGGCACTCAGGGAGATGTGGCACTCAGGGAGATGTGGCACTCAGGGAGATGTGGCACTCAGGGAGATGCCTTAGGGGTGGGGAGTGGCTGCATTTCAGAATTCACAGAGTCACAGACTACCCAGGCTGTCAGAGACCTCCAAGACCATCGAGTCCAACCCAGCCCCAACCCCTCACCCAAACCCTGGCCCCCAGTGCCACATCCAGGCTTTGTTAAACACACCCAGGGATGGGGACTCCACCACCTCCCCGGGCAGAACATTCCAGAACTTTATCCCCTTGCTGTAAAACACTTTTTCCTGCTCTCCAGCCTGTATTTCCTTGGTGCAGCCTGAGGCTGTGTGCTCTGGTTGTGTCAGTGCTGCTGCAGACAGAGCCCAGCCCAGCTGAGCACAGGCACCTTTCAGGAGCTGTGAGAGTGATGAGGGCAGCCCTGAGTCTCCTTCTCTGCAGGCTCAGCCCCCCCAGCTCCCTCAGGGGTTCCTCTCAGGGTTTGTGCTCCCAGCCCCTCCCCAGCCTCATTGCCCACTCTGGACATGCTCCAGGTCCTCAATGTCCCTCCCAAACTGAGAGCCCAGAACAGGACACAGCACTCAGGGTGTGCCCTCTCCAGTACTGAGCACAGGGCAGAAATGGATTTGATGGTTTGGTGATCCTGAAGGTCTCTTCCAGTTGAAATGATTCCCTGTTGTTTTGTGTCCCCAGAGTCGGATATCAGTGACATTGTGCACTCCCTGGGGAGCATGAACATCCTCTGGGAGATGTTCAATGACAGTGATTATGTCTCAGTGGCACCTCACAGTGCAGCTCTGAACGTGTTTGCCCTCCAGTCCAGGCAGGTAAGGCACACACAGGCTGGGCTGTGCCCAGAGAGCAGCTCCTGGGGCTGCTGTGGGAAATTCTCACCTGAAAAGCAGCTCTGGAGTCATGGAATCAAATAATATCATGTAATATGGCTTATACAAGAGGCTGCAAAGAGGAGAGGGTGGGAATATCAGCAAAATTAATGTTCTCCCATCATTATAATTATATAATTACAATTACAGTAAGCCAATCAAACTTCAATCCTCTTCTTCCCCACAAGGACACAGAAAGTCAGGAGAAACATCCTACTTCACAGGACACCTGGCAGAGGAATGCTTTATGATTTTTTTTTAATTTCTACTGACTGAATTACAGTTGGACAGAAATATAATCCCATGGTGCTCTTGTGTGTAAAGAAAAATCAGTTTCTTGGGCTGTAAGTGCTCACAGTAACAGGAAGATCTGAACTTTGGGATCATATTTAATCCCCAGCAAGGGAACTGCTTTACAGTGTGCCAGCTCTGGCTCTTGTCCCCATCTTTACTCCCTGACACTGCTTTGTGCCAGCAGTGTGACAGTGCAGCTCCTGCACATCTTTGCCTGTCTGGTTTGAAACCCGTGAGCAGGATCATCCCTCGTGGGTTCTGTTTCCCAGACTGGAATTGTCTGGAGTGCCATTTGTCAGAGCCTCACTGCTCCTGAAACATGCTGGGAATTTATTCCCAGGAGTTCATTCCCTGAGAGCAGGACTGATTTCCTGAATGAGGCTGTGTGTGCCAAGCACCCTGAGCAGCCCAGAGCTTCCTTCAAGGCACCTGATTATGCAAAGATTTATCCCAGTGCTCAGGTTTCATTAAGGAGAGCCTTCTCAGGGCAGAGGGATTCATGCAGCACTATTATTTCTTCCTAGAATTATGTTTTCAACATCATATTCAACAGCACCATGGTGCACTCCCTGCCAGTTCTGATGAATGTTGTCAGCAACCTCCTCCTGCGCAGCCTGAACGTGACTGAGAGCATCCAGGTCTGGAGCAACCCCTTGATTCAGGTGAGCAGCTCCCAAAAAACCACCCTGGGGAGAGGGCAAAGCATCCCTGGGGGGCAGGGGGAGTGCAGGGATGTTGTTTCGTGGTTTTTTTAAGTTTTTTGATGTTTGCATTCTTGTAACAAACTTTGTCGCACACTTTATGTAAATAACTTATTGGTTTGTATTCTTTATGGGGAGGAGAAATTTGATGGACTGTTGGTTTGTCTGGTGTCATTGGAGAGGTGGCACTGTCACCCTCCAATCCACTGTCACTTCTGGAAATCTATAAATGTTGAAGTCAGAAATTAAACACTAAATTAAACACTCTCTTTTTTCCCTTGGAAAGTCCAGTGTCCACATAGTTTTGTGTCCTAGAGCTCCACAGGAGCACCCCACAAACCAAGGGAAAGCTGGCTGGGGCTGCCTGCAGGGTTTAGGAGGGTGTGGAAGGTGTTGGCACTTTGCTCTGCAGGTCGTGGAAGGGGAGGAGAAAGGGGCTTGGAAAGAGGATGATGTGTCAGGAATGAAAGGTTCAGTGGGGCTTGGAGAGCCCAGTCTGGTGGGAGGACTTGGGGGTTGGGGTGAGATGATCCCTGTGGTTCTTTCCAACCCAAACCATTCCATGGTCCTGGGAATTCATTAATTATGGGATTCTTGGAGGTTGCCTGCAGTTCTTGGTCTGTGCAGAACTGGAGGGGCCTTTGAGAGAGGAGAGGACCTGCTGCAGGAGATAAATGCTCTGAAAACTTCTTCAGTTCTTATTTATTCCTCATCTAAACACTCCCCAAACTTCCACAGCTGTTTTTCTTCCTGCTGCAGCTCAGGTGATCTTGACACTCAGAGACATTTCATTTTAGCATTCACAGCCCTGTTCCAGCTCCTAACACAGCATTTTTTTGGTCCCATTCTGGCATTGAATAAATCTGATTTCCCCCCTAGGACCTTCCAGACACCATTTTCAGGCTGGAGATCTATTTTGAAGCCGTGTTACTGGGAATCATCATCACTGGGATGCCACCCTACTTCGCCATGGACAACGCAGAAAACCACAAGGTAACACCCAGGTGTCCCTGCAGAGAGGCACAGGGACTTAAAAATCCTGGGATTTCCTCTTTGGAAAGATCCAAAGAGGGGTTTAAAACAATGCCAAGGGTGGAGCAGATTTGGGAGAAGCTTTTCTGTGCCAAGCCAAGCTTGGCAATAACGGTGTAACACAGGAGAGGATTGACAAAACATTCATTTTAATTAACGCTGTGATTAACTCTGTGTTCTCTTCCCCTGCTGCAGATCAAGGCTTACACCCAGCTGAAGATTGCAGGGCTCTATCCCTCAGCTTACTGGACTGGCCAGGCTGTGGTGGACCTGCCTCTGTTCTTCCTCATCCTCATCCTGATGATTGGCAGCCTCTTTGCCTTCCACTACGGGGTTTATTTCTACGTGGGCAAGTTCCTGGCTGTGGTGAGGCTGGGCTGGGCTGACAGCAGGGCTGCCTTCTTTTCCACAAGTCTTTTATTCCCCTTACCTGCCTTCTTTTCCATAAGTTTTTTATTCCCTTACCTGCCTTCTTTTCCACAAGTCTTTTATTCCCCTTACCTGCCTTCTTTTCCACAAATCTTTTATTCCCCTTACCTGCCTTCTTTTCCACAAGTCTTTTATTCCCTTACCTGCCTTCTTTTCCATAAGTTTTTTATTCCCTTACCTGCCTTCTTTTCCACAAGTCTTTTATTCCCCTTACCTGCCTTCTTTTCCACAAATCTTTTATTCCCCTTACCTGCCTTCTTTTCCACAAGTCTTTTATTCCCCTTACCTGCCTTCTTTTCCACAAGTCTTTTATTCCCCTTACCTGCCTTCTTTTCCATAAGTCTTTTATTTCCATTACCTGCCTTCTTTTCCACAAGTCTTTTATTTCCCTTACCTGCCTTCTTTTCCATAAGTCTTTTTTTCCCTTACCTGCCTTCTTTTCCACAAGTCTTTTATTCCCTTACCTGCCTTCTTTTCCATAAGTCTTTTATTCCCCTTACCTGCCTTCTTTTCCATAAGTCTTTTATTCCCTTACCTGCCTTCTTTTCCACAAGTCTTATTTCCCTTGCCTGATTCAGCTGAATTTTCCCCCTGCATACCCAGGGAAAATGCTGCTGGAACAAAGACAGAAAGTTTTTGATGGTGAAAATGGCTCCAGGTTGGGAGTTTCATTCAGGGCTGGAATAAAATCAAGCAGTGCCAGGGGAGGTTTGGGTTGGACACAGGAAGAATTTCTTCACAGAAAGGGTGGTTGGGACTGGAAGGGGATTTAAACCACCAGGGTTTTCCAAGGAAATGCTCCTTTGTTTCTGCTGTGTCAGCTTTAAATACCTGCCATGGGTGTGGTTGGGCTGGATCAGGGTCACTGAAGTCGGGGTTAAATTGAGAATGGGGATGGGATTGGGATGGGGCTGCCTGTGGATGTGACAGCCTGCTCAGAGAGAAAGAAAGCTAAATAAATTTTCCCAGAATCGACCTGAAAAGCTTTAAAGAGCTAAAAATAATCAATGATAACCAAACATTTAAAACAACCTGCAAGTAGTGTTTTTCCAATAATCTGTTTTTCCAGTAAGATTGTTTACAAATGGGTGCCTTGTTAATTAACCCATCAAGTGAAAGGTATTAATTAAATGACCAGTCAAGTCCACCTGTAGCAAGCTAAGCTATAAAAGAAGAGAGGATGAAATAAACAGAATTTTTACCACTTTGCCTTCTGATCCAGCTCTGTGCCACGTCTGACCCAGCAGTAACAGCTGCCCGGGGAGGTGCTGGAGTCTCTGTCCCTGGGGGGCTCTGCTTGGTCACAGGCTGGGCTCACATCTCAGAGCTCTTTTCCAGCCTTGCTGATTCCTAAACCAGCAGGAATTCCCAAGGAAATGCTCCCTTCTTCTGCTGCCTGAGCCTGTTTGTGCTCTGTGTGTGGCTGGTAGCTGCTGCTGGGGACAAGGGCACGGTGACTTTGGGCAGAGCCCATCTCTGCAGAGCATTGCAGGTGGGATGAGGTGCAGGACACCCCCAGGCTCCATGGCTTTGATGTTCAGAGGAGGCTTCCCTGTGATCCTGGCTGGAATAGAGAGCAATCAGCTTTTCCCAGCTGCTTTTCCAGAGTTAATCAGGTTGGGGATGTGGCTGCAGGGCTGCTTTCCTACCCTTGTTTGAATTTCTACAAAAAATGCCATGGTGGAATTCTTACTGTTTGCCAGAATCTTGAGGTCAGCATTTATGGGAGCCTGTGTTACAAAAAATAAAAATTTAAAATGGGAAGGAGTTTAAAGGAAGCTGAAGAGGGGGGAGTTTTTGCCTCTCCACACACTCTTTAATTTGTGTCTTTAATAATACATTCTCTATGCACCAAGGCAGCAAAATACATCAAACAAAGTGACAAAGATGAATCTAGAGTTCTGTACCACACTGAGGTAATTCCAGGTGATCTTTATACAAAAAAATTCCTGCTGCACATCCCCTGAGAATCCTTTCCTGTCTCTGCAGATTTTTTGCCTGATTGGTTATGTCCCCTCAGTCGTGCTCTTCACCTACGTGGTCTCCTTCACCTTCAGAAAGGTCCAGAACACGAAGGAATTCTGGTCATTTATATTTTCAGTGGTGAGTGACTTGGCCTGGAGCTGGGCTGAGTGGGAAGATTGGTGATTTCCAAAGCCACAGCAAAAAATCCCAGTTGTTTTGTGCAGCTGTGTGTCCCTATTGCACAGAAAATGGGAAATGTTTACCAATGTCTCACTCACTGCCATATCCCGAGTGATAAAAGCTTTAAGAAAAATACCTTAAATTAATTAACTTTTGCTTAGAGTGTCTGAAGTGGATGAAAATGGACATTTTTTCCCTTTTCTTCGGTACAGACAGCCCTGCTCTGCACAGTTGTCACTGAGGTGTCCTTTTTCCTGGACCATTACCTGGTAACCACCATCCTGCATTATGTCTTCTCCATCTTCATCCCTATTTATCCCCTTATTGGCTGCCTGATTTGTTTTATAAAGGTGAGGGGACTGCAGGGCTCCTTTGCAGAGCCCTTGGAGGTGGCTGGGTTGGGTGGGTGTCTTTGGGGTGTTCTCTGTACCCACTTAAGGAGAAAAATCACCTTTCTCCTATTAAGCAAAGTGGTTTGGTTTTAAAATGGGGAAAGCAGCCAGTTTTCCATGATATTTTCATGTCTCTGAGAGGAGGGAGCCTACAAGAAAGATGGAGAGGGACTTGAAACCAAGGGTGGAGTGACAGGACAAGGGGGAATGGCTCCAAGCTGACAGAGAGCAGGGTTAGATTGGATTTTGGGAAGGAATCCCTGGCTGGGAGGGTGGGCAGGCCCTGGCACAGGTGCCCAGAGAAGCTGTGGCTGCCCCTGGATCCCTGGCAGTGCCCAAGGCCAGGTTGGACAGGGCTGGGAGCAACAGGGGATGGAATCAGAGGGGTTTTGAGGTCCCAGACCGTCCATGGTTCTGTGATATTCCAAGGAAAAGCAGGTGAGCAAAGGCAGGGATGGGATGAGGGTTCATTGGGTGCCTTGGAAGCAGGAGCAGCCCCAGGCTTTGGATGGAGCTGCTGGATTTTGTTTTCTGGAGAGTCTCTGCAGAGCTCAGGAAGTGCCTGATCACCTGAATGAGGTGGAAATGTGGCAAATGGAGCCTCTGCAGGTGATTCTTCACCTGACCCTTGCTTCTCCCTGAATTGCCAGGTCTCCTGGAAAGGCAAGAGTGAGAGTGGGGGATTCCACGACCCCTGGGACCGGCTGCTGGTGGCAGTTCTGGCTGTGAGCATGGCTTTATTAAAAACCCTCTGGTTTTATAAATAGGCTTCCTATGGTTCCTGCTGGGATCCCCTGCTGCCCATCATCTTTATCAGTAAAGCTTTGCTCTGATGCTGAGCCAGGAGAGCTGCTGTGCCCACCAGCTCAACATCTGCTGCCCCCATGGCTTGATTAACACTGCCAGTGTTAATTCTGATTATTATGGGGATCCCTGCTGGTGGGGCAAGAGCTCCAGAGCAGGGACAGTCCCCTCTCTGCACAGAGACCCCAAATAATTGCTTTTAAATCTCAATCCCCTTTGGTTGTGCCTCCTCAGGCATGCTGAGCAGCATTCAATGATATATTCAATATTCTTGGCAACACCACCACTTGTGTGGTGCTGCAGGGCTGGAGCTTCTTGTCCCTGTCACTGTGGGGGGGTCAGCCCAGGGTGCCCAGGCTGGCTGGTGACCAGGGGGGTCTGTGTCTGCTCAGCCCTACCTGCAGTGTGTGCTCTGGCTGCTCCTGCTGCGCTGCTTCGAGCTGAAGAACGGGGGGAGGACGGTCAGAGAAGATCCCTTCTTCAGGTGAGTCTCCTGAATGGGTTTTATCCAAAACATTGTCCAAAGGAACTGGTTTGGAAGGTGCTGGTGCTGGTTAAACTGGGGTGTGCAGTGGGAGAAATAAAATCTCTCTCACTATCACAGAAATGGGGGGTTTGTTTCCTCACAAGTTACATCACTGCACAACCAGGAATTTTGTAAGGGAAAAAACAAGGGAATTGCCATTCCCAGTGCATGGACACAGAGCTCAGCAGGGAGGTGACACAGGGGCAGTCCCTGAGCTCCTCCTGCTCTGGGTGAGCTGCAGGAATCTGCAAATGCCTTGGAGCATGTCATGGTTTGACCCTGGCACAATGTCAGTGCCCCCATGAAAATACATTCTCCCTGGTGTCTGCTGTGAGATGTGACCAGAAATAGAGCAAAGCTTAGGAATAAAGGAAAAAAAACTTTATTAACCTACAACTATCTGTACAAAGAAACACACAGAACTCAGAATGAAAACCTTCCAAACATTCCTCCTCCCCCACCAAATTTCAAACACATCACAGTGAGACAAAACCTTGGCTTCTCAACTCAGTTACCACCCCTCAGATCACCAGCTCTCAGTGCAGCACCACCTTCAGATAATCAATTCTCAGTTCATCAGGAGGAGAGGAGTCCTGTCACAGACATGTTTTATGAAAAATCCTTTCTTTAGGATTTTTTCTCCTGAGAAGCTGAGAGGCTTCAGGAATAAAATGCAAGCAATGATTTTCTGCTGCTGTGGGATGCACCAGGTGGATCTGGGATTGGTCTCACCTGGTTGTTTCTCATTAATGGCCAATCCCAGTCCAGCTGTCCAGACTGTCTTGGTCAGTCCCAGCCTTTGTTATTCATTCCTTTTCTGTTCTTAGCCAGCCTTCCAATGAAATCCTTTCTTCTATTCTTTTAGTATAGTTTTAATATAATACATATCATAAAATAATAAATCAAACCTTCTGAAACATGGAGTCAGATCCTGGTCTCTTCCTGAGACCCCTGTGAACACCACAGGGTCCCTCCTGTACCATATCACACATCCCAAAAAACTCACAGGACAGAGCACCAAAGCCCTGAGCCAGCCTCAGCTGAGAGCTGAGCAGGGGCCTCGTGCTGCTCCCTCCCTTTTAGGAAATGCTTCACCAAAGCCAAGCCCTGGAAGTTCCCAGATGTGCCTCACGAGGAGAACGAGGACGAGGATGTGAAGGCAGAGAGGCTGAGAGTCAAAGAGATCCTGAGCAGCCCCAGGAGTGAGGAGGTAAAACCCAAACCCCCACATCTGGGGCTCCCCAGAGCTGCTGGGATCTGCAGCCACCTCCCTCTTCCCTGCCAGATGCCAGCCATCCTGGTCAGCAGCCTGCACAAAGAGTTTGATGAAAGGAAGGAGTTTCTTCTGGGGAGAAAAATAAAGAAAGTGGCAACCAAACATGTTTCCCTCTGTGTGAAGAAAGGTTGGAGTTCAGTTGCTTGCTGTTGAGCTGTTTTAGTTACAAAAACAACTCTTGGAGCCATTTCTCTGATCTCGTAGGCAATGTTTGTGTTGTCCCTTTTCAGGAGAAATCTTGGGTTTGTTGGGACCCAACGGAGCTGGGAAAAGCACATTAATTAATATGCTTGTTGGAGAGATTGAGCCAACCAGTGGGCAGGTATGTTCCATGCCACAGTCACACAAAAAATCAACCCACATTTCAATTTTATTGTTGTTATTGCAAGCACTCCTGAGGCCGTTTTGCTAAAACCATGCAAAAAGAGGTTGGAAATTTGTAATATTTTGAATTAAGGTCTGGGCATTTCCCTCCCAGGTTCTGATGGGAGGTGATTCCTTGGGGCTGAGCAGTGAGGATGACTCTGTGAAATTCGTGGGGTACTGTCCCCAGACAAATCCTCTGTGGCCAGACATCACACTGCAGGAGCACTTTGAGATTTATGGTGCCATCAAGGGCATGAGCCAGGCTGATGTGAAAGAGGTCATCAAGCGGTGAGTAGTTAATTACAGAAATCTTTGTGCTTGAGCTGAAGTTCTTTAGCTCTCTTTATCTTCAGCCTTATTGCTGGAGGGGTTTTGGCTTTTTTTTTTTGTGGTTTGTTTTTTCTTTCTCACCTTTCCTAATGCAGTTTTTGTTTCCATTTCAGTTTGGTTTTAAGCTTAGTTGAAATTCTGCAGTTGTGAATTCGTAGATGGGAAGATGAAGGTTCATCCAACAAAATTCACTTGGGATGTTTAATTTTGATATGTCTTTTAAAAATTATTTTTTAAGGTTATTAAATACTAACAGTGACCTCTGTAGAAGATGCAAGGATGGGGAGCCCTGAGCTTGGAGCTGTTTCTGTTGTCACCAAGGCTCCTCCAGGACAGGGGGCTTTGCATGGAAGCTGTAATTCTGCTTTTTGCTCTGCTTTTTTAAAACTTGATTCACAAATATTTGTAACTGAGCTCTTCCAGAGGAGCTGTTTTGCATTCTCTGGTGAGGGGGAAGCCAAACCCTCCCCTCCCAACCTTTCCCACCTGGTCCTTCCCTCCCCAGCATCGCCAGCGTGCTGGATTTAAAGGACCACCTGCAGAAGACAACGAAGAAGTTGGGCATGGGGCTGAAACGCAAGGTGAGGGGGGCTCTGGGGTCCCCCTGGGGGTCCCCAGCACCCTCCCTGTGCTCACCCTGCCCCTCTGCCTTCCCCCAGCTCTGCTTTGCCCTCAGCATGCTGGGCAACCCGCGGGTGACGCTGCTGGACGAGCCCTCCACCGGGATGGACCCCAAAGCCAAGCAGCACATGTGGTGAGTGCTGCCCCTGGCTCGGGGCACCACCCTGCTCTGGGCAGCCTTCCCTGCTCAGTTATCCCTCCCTGGGAGCCACAGGCAGGGACCAGCTCCCTGGGCTGGGTTGGAAGGGTCCGTGAAGATGATCCAGTTCCACCCCCCTGCTGTGGGCAGGGATATCTTCCACTAAAGCAGAATAATTTCTGCTCTATATCCCATCCAGCCCTGCCCTTTGGGAAGGGGAAGCCATTCTCTGTGTCCTGTCCTTCCAGCCCTTGTCCCAAGTGCCCCTCCAGCTCTCCTGGAGCCCCTTTAGGCCCTAGGATGGGCTCTGAGGTCCCACCAGAGCTCCTGTTTGGATTGAACATCCCCAACACTCAGCCTGTGCCCACAGCAGAATTGGAGCATCTCCCTGGCCTCCTCTGGGCTCTCTCCAGCAGCTCCTCCTGTGCTGGGAGCCCCAGGGCTGGACACAGGACTGCAGGTGGGCTCTCACAAGAAGGGGAGCATCAGCCCAATCTGTGTGCCAGCTGCAGAGCAGCTGTGTCCTCTCCCAGAGCACCTTGGGAATCACAGGCTTGAAGGTTGAAAGAAATCCTTAAAAGAATACAAGGATTTGAGCTGTCTCTAGGAAACTCAGGTGTCTGCTGTTGCTGTGGGAGTAGCATTAATCCATAAACAGAGGGTCCATCCCAGCCCCCCTTTCCTGCTGAGGCAGGACTTGCTGTTCCCTGCCAGATGTTTGAGTCCAGGGGTGCTTTGGGTTGTGTTTTGCAGGCGGGCAATCCGAGCAGCCTTTAAGAACAAGGAGAGAGCAGCAATCCTGACCACGCACTACATGGAGGAGGCAGATGCTGTGTGTGACCGTGTGGCCATCCTGGTGTCAGGGCAGCTCAGGTACCCCCAGATCCCCCCCTGGGGCAGCTGTGCTGATATATTCCTCTGAAAATAAAAAATTTGGTATCTTAAATTTGGAACCTTAAATGAATCGTTCACAGCAAAAAGGATCTGTTTGAGGCCAGGCTGTTCTTGGGTACAGCTTGTTGTCACTGACATGTTTTATGAAAAATCCTTTCCTTAGGATCTTTTCTCCTGAGAAGCTGAGAGGCCTCAGGAACAAACTGCAAACAATGATTCTCTGCTGCTGTGGGATGCAACAGGTGGATCTGGGATTGGGCTCATCTGGTTGTTTCTAATTAATGGCCAATCCCAGTCCAGCTGTCCAGACTGTCTTGGTCAGAGACAAACCTTTGTTATTCATTCCTTTTCTATTCTTAGCCAGCCTTCTGATGGAATCCTTTCTTCTATTCATGTAGTATAGTTTTAATATAATATAGATCATAAAATAATAAATCAAACCTTCTGAAACATGGAGTCAGATCCTCGTCTCTTCCCCCATCCTGAGACCCCTGTGAGCACCACCACAACTTGTGTTTTCTCTCTGTAATTTACAGGTGTATAGGCACTGTCCAGCACCTGAAGAGCAAGTTTGGCAGAGGATACTTCTTGGAAATGAAGCTAAGGGAAACAGCAGATGTGCAGCAGGTGGAGTATCTGCAGAGCCAGATTTTGCACATCTTCCCCAACGCCAACCGCCAGGAAAGGTGAGCTTTGACAGACACCCAGCAAACACTGATATTAATCAAACCCTCTGATTTCACAGCAGCTCCTTGGCACTGGGGAAGGAATGTAAATATTTACACACAGCTTTAAAAAAAAAAAAGAGGAATAAAAAAAGGAAGGGATCTGGAAGGCAGCAGAGCCCGGGCTGGCAGGGCGGGGGCCCGGAGCCCACGCAGATGTTTGGCACGGAGGAAGCAAAACTGGATTTCTGCATAGCTGTTGCCTGACAGCTTCCTCCTGAGTCAGGGCCCCTGGGAAAGGGCTGAAACCCGAGTTTCTGACTTTCTGCCCTTACCTGGAAATGCCTGAGGTCTCTGGGGGTCTCAGTTCCAGGGTGGGCTGGCTGCTGTTCCACCAAGGGCACTGCAGGCACGCAGAGCACTGTGATCCTTGAGGGATTGGGATTGAGATCCTTCCTCAGACGTGGGAGATGGGAGGGAGGGAGGGAGGGAGGGAGGGGAGAGTTCCCTGTGCAGGGCAGAGCAGCTCCATGGGCTGCAGGAAGGCTGCCTGATGGAAACTTCCAGGACGTGCTGGGTCCTCCCAGCTCTGCTGAAATCCAAACCCTCAGGGCTCTGGGAGCTCCAGGGAGCAAACCTGCCATGAGTAAGCAGAGGAGAAAAGATTGAATCTGAGTGGAGGAGCATGAGCTTAGAACAGTCTCAGGTGGTCTCAGCTGTGCCATTCACATTCTCTGAAAAAATCCCTTTGCCCAGGATTTTTCTCCTGGGAAGCTGAGAAGCCTCAGAGAAAAGAAAAACAATTCTGATCTCATTTGCTTCTCCTGTGCTGTGCTGATGTGGAATGTGTTTGGGGATTGTTCACCCACAGGTGATTGTTCCATTGCATTCTGCTGGGAGCTGGTTTCACTCTTTGGCCAATCAGGGCCAGGCTGTGTCAGGGCTCTGGAGAGAGTCACCAGTTTGCATTATTATCTTTTTAGCCTTCTGTCTGTATCCTGTCTGTATTCTTTAGTACAGTTTAGTATAGCATTCTTTAATATAACATAGTATTATAAAATAGTAAATCAGCCTTCTGAGCACATGGAGTCAGATCCATCATTCCTCCCTGCCACGGGGGTCCCTGCAAATACAATCCTCAGCTGATGCACCTGGAGCTGCATCACTGCTGTTCTCCTGTGTGATCCTGACACTCAGAATTCCTGCAGTAACCCTCAGGAAAGAGTTCAAATCCATTCCTTGGGAAATTCATGTTTGTACTTGGAGTGATTTTTTTTGATGCTAAATTTGTTTTGCTTCTTTGTTCCAGCTTTGCTTCCATCCTGGCCTATAAAATCCCTAAAGAAGATGTACAGTCACTTTCACATTCTTTTTCCAAGCTGGAGGAAGGTAATGAAGCACTTGCCATACACCACACACACAAATCCTTTTGTCTCCCATAACTGACACTTCTGCCATGTGATGTCACTCCTCCATTTCTGTTCCAAATTTATTTACCTTTATTTTCCTTTACTGATGTTTGTCCCCAACTCTGTTTCTTGGGAAATCAAGAGTAAGTGAAGTAAATCTGCTCTTACTGATTCTTTCACCAGTAAAACACGCCTTCAACATCGAGGACTACAGCTTTTCTCAAGCAACACTGGAACAGGTGTGTTGAGTTCTGGTTTGTGAGTGTAAACCCTGTTTTTGGAGTGTAAACCCTGCCAGGTGAAGGTGTCAGAGGGCAGGGGTGATGGGATGTTTGGTGGTGAGGAAGGGCTGGGATGGAATTCCCAGAGAAGCTGTGGCTGCCTCATCCCTGGGAGTGTCCAAGGCCAGGTTGGAAGGGCTTGGAGCAGCCTGGGGCAGTGGAAGGTGTCCCTGCCCGTGAGAGGGATGGGATGAGATGATCTCTAAGGTCCCTTCCAACCCAGGGCATTCCATGATCCCACAATGATGGACCCTGTGCAGGCAGCTCATCCCCCAAGCTCTGCTCTCAGGCCACTGGTGCTGCTTTGCTGATGCCTGTTGGGGCATTTTTGGGAAACTAAATTCCCTTTTTGCAGAGTGAATCACAGCTGCCAGCTCTCCAGCTCCTCTTTATTCCTGTTTTTCCCTCTAAAAATAAGATGCTAACTGCAGTGACTGGAAGAAAGCAAATGTGTGGCATTAGTGGAAAAGCTGCTCTGATTTATTCCAAGAACAGAGATTTGCTGTTTGTAGCTGGAAGGAGGGTGAAGCTGAGACTTGTAATTGCTTATTGTGGATTAATTACTGCTGACAATTAATGTCCTTCAGTGCTGAACTTCCCTTTCGTTGTGCTCTTGAAGAAAAGAGGTGGGAGGGTAGGAGTAAGGAGAAAAACCTCAAAATACTAAAAATACTAGAAATGTCTTACTCAGAGATGAAGCAATACATTGAATACTCATGAGGATTTTAGCAGGAGTTGTATTTGTGACCAAGGAAGTTCCTACAAGGAGCATGGGGTCTTCTCCATGTTTTCCAGGTGTTTGTGGAGCTGGCTAAAGAGCAGGAGGAGGAGGACAGCAGCTTTGGCACCCTGAACAGCAGCCTGTGGTGGGAGAGGACGCAGGAGGACCGAGTCATTTTCTGAGCTCCTCGTGCTCCTGTCGGTGCCAGCACCAACCCTCCCCCTCCTCCTGGAGCTGGGCTGGGCAAGGACAGCTGGGTTTGGGAGCCCTGAGCCTGTCCCACCATCCTGGCCTTGGAATAACTCCACTGGAGCTGTGAGCACCCCACTGCTCCTCTGGCTGACCCCAAATCCTCCTCCCCTCGCTGCTCCTGGGTTCTGCTGGGCAGGAGGGCTCTGCCACAGCATCTCCTGGAGTTGGTGGCTGGAGCAGGAGCTGCCACCTGTCCTCCCCTGGCTCTGCTGGCAGGAGGTTGGGCTGTCCTTCAGTGTCTGAGCAGAGCCAGCCTCTGCTGGAGCGTCTGCCCCAGGGCTTTGCAGGGTCTGGCTGTGCCCGTCCTGGGCACTCTGCCCATCCTGCTCACCCATCCCTGCCCCTCACCAGCCCAGCCACCCCTGCTTCTGCTTTGAAGATGCACCTGCTGAGAAGAGAGGGGGGGAAACCCTCTGCAGAGTCCCTGTCCCTCTGCAAGGAGGGTCCTGAACTGCACAGCCAGCTCGGCTCAGCCTCCCACCAGCCTGGGAGTGTTCACCTGCAGATCCACCCTGGCACCTGCTGGCACTGCCAGCCCTCTGCCCTGCAGGCTGGCAGCTGGCTGCTGCCCTGAAGTGCCACTGGGGTTTGTCCTGCATGCTGGGGGGCACGGGGGGTGGACAGGGTGGGTGTGGTTGTGCCCTGTCTCCATTCAGAGCAGTCTGATTGTGCCCTGGCTGTGACAACGTGTGTCCTGCCAGCTGCTCTCACACACAGGGCTTTGGAGATGCTTGCATTTTCCTTGCCAGTGCATTCACGAGCTCCAGTGTTCCCCAGTCCCTCGTTGTTGTGGTTGCAGTCAGTAACAGAGGGCCCATTTGGTCACCCCCTTTGTAAAACCCCAAATAAAAGGGTCCCAGTTCACAGCCTCACCCATAAGAAAGGTGCCTTTGGTTTGCATAGAAGCACTAAAAGAGTAGAATATGGGGTCCTTTAGCCCAAGATATGACAGATGTGTGTTGAAAATATATTATTTTTTTGGTTTTTTTCTACACAAAGCTATCATCACTTTTTTTTTTAGTTTTATAAGGGGAAATTAAAGATTGCTCCCAGTTCATTTTGCTCTGCAATGAACAGATACAGAGATGTGTTTCTATTGAGACATTGGCTTCATAAGTCATATCATTTATGTATCTTCACTTTAAAGTTAGAAAAACCTTGGTTTTCCTTGAGAAAACTCAAAAAAAAAAGGGTAAAGTTGGAGTTGTGTGTCCCAGCTGTTTGTAATTATCAGGCAATAATGTGTGTGATATATCTGATATTGGCTTATCAGTGTGTTCAGCCTAAATCTGTTTCCATCAGTTTCTGACACAGGGAAATGTGAACTCCTTATGCAGAATTTTACTTCCTCTTTTGTACCCATAGGTTGCACAGAAATGCACAGCTTTGGGTTTGTAGTTAAAATTTGAGCCCAAGCCCTGCAGAAAGCCCTGAACATCCCAGGGAAGCACAGCCCTGGAAACGAGGGATTAAAAGGACAGGAAAAGAAACAAAAAACCCCAAATTCAGGTCTTGTATTTATTTAGCCCCAGCCCTGCTGCTGGCTGGGAGCTCTGAGCTTTTGCCTTTATTTGGAGCAGTTTGGGATTCAGAATTCTCTTGGCATTTCCCCATGAAGGTGTGCACAAGGGGAGTGCATTTTTCCCAAATCCCACATTTCTTTGGTGTCTTTTTGCCAGTGGTGTTTCAGCCAAGTGTCACCTGCCCATCAATCCAGCACATTTTTGTCACCTGGATTTAGGGAATTGGTGTGACCTGTGAGCAGCCTTGGTGTCTGCCTTGAATTTATGCTTTCACTTGGAGTTAGTAGTCTGTAAAATAGTTCTGTGCTGTCTGTTTCAGATGTTTCCATATTTCCTCTCATTCCAGATGGGAAAACTTTGGATTAGAAGCCAGATGAGCTCAGTTTGGTGCTGTTGTTTATCTTGGAGGAGCCCAGTGGATGGTGGCACTGGCTTTTGTGCAGCTCCAGAGAGGACAGAGAATTTGGCTCATTTAATTAATTCCCTCTTTAGGTGGGACCTGTTTGGCCTGGTGACATCATGTGTTAAAGTGGGGCAAAATGCCACCCCAAAATATCACTGTCCTCATGTCAGAAGTGTTTCAAAGTGTCCTAGGATGTCTGTAATTGCCAGAATAGGGGAAAAACCAGGCAAAATTAGACCAGGGAATGCCCCGGGAAGAGCAGATTTATTCCTGGCATTTGAAGCTCTTTGTTCAGCTGTTATCAGTGCCATTCCAAACCCCATCCAGCCAACACACACCCAGTCTGTGCTCTGGATTTGGGGGGATTTGGGGTAAATCCAGCCAGTTTTGGTCCCCATTCCCAGGTGAGCTGGTTGGAGCTGCCTTGCAGGGTTGTTGTGATGGATCCAAAGCTTGCAGAACCCCTTTGTGCTGTTGTGACAAGGTTGTGTTTTTCTATGGAGAGTTTCAGGTGTCTGGTTTTGTTTGGGTTCCCAAGAAATGTCCTCATTTAAGAGTATCTCTGTTCAGCAAGTGAGATTTCTTGCACAGCCAGCACACAGAGCTCTGGCAGCAGAAGCAGAGGGTGTCAGCCTGAAGGTGACACATTTGGGACACTCCTCCTGCTGCTGGGCCACATGCAGCTCCTTTTACACACTTGCCTTTCTTTCAGCACTTGGCTGCACTTGTAAAGGTGAGGGTTTTCCTTTCCCAGCTGGAAGTACTTCCAAAATAAAGATGGATTGGGTTGTTAAACTCTTGTCTTACTGGTTGTTCTGGATGGTTCTCAAAGCCTGGGCTGATTTTGGGGTGCACCAGAGTTTCAGGTGGTTGGGCTCGGGCACAGCATGGGGGGCTCTGGCTGTGGGCATGGCCAGGCCTCTCAGGCTGCAGTATTTACATCTTTTAAACTGAATTTGGGGGAATTTTGCAGTGTTGCAACACTGGGATCCGACCGCGCGGCTGCGGGCTAGCAGTGACCCCACGGCAGCTGTGTGCTCCTGGCATGGCACTCTGTCCATCTGCAGGGCTGAATCACCTCCAGGCACCGGGAAATTAACCCCAGTTGGAATCAAACCACTCATTTTTGTGCTTGGAGCTGTGCCCAAGGTGAACTCACTGGGTGGGTGCTGGCCCTGGAATGGGGGAGGTTTGGCTGCAGGTGGGACATGAAAGGTGCCCTGCAGGGATGGAGGGCACTGCCTGCTCCTGGCCTGGCCTGTGGCACTGCCAGCTCCTGCACAGACCCTGCTGAGGTCACCTCCAGCCTCACGGGTCAGTGAAGGGTGCAGCAAAATAAAAGGAGTTAGTGCTCCCTGAGCTCCTCAGTGGAGAGGAAATAACCCCAAAGAAGTTTAATCTGAGCTTGGGGACAGTTCCCAGCAGTTCATACTCCTTTGTTTCTGTTGGTGTGGAAGGGCAGTGTGCCATGCATTTATTTTATTTTTTTTAAGCTGTAAATTTAATTCGTTCCCTTATAATGCTTCTTTTAAGAGATGTCCAGAAAGTCCCTGATTTAACATGCTGAATTTCCCTTTGATAAGGGCTTCCCAGAGCTCTTGCTGTTCCTTTTCCCTTTGCTTGGCATGTCCCCCTGGAAGGGTCTGGCTCCCTTCCCAGCCCCTCTCCTCCTCCTGGCAGATACAAGGCCTGGTCCCGAGTCCCCTTCTCAGAAATCTTCTGGAGCATCTGCTTGGGGGATTTAATTAATCAGAAAAAATATCAGCAGACATTAAAATATCAGCAGATATTTTAATATCTGAAGTCTTGAGGGGCTGGGGTCCCACTCCAGCAGCAAGGCCAGGAGCAGGATGGGGAGAGCTTGGAGCAGGTGCCATTTTTCTGTGGAAAAGCCTTTTCTGCAGCTAACGTGCAGTCAGGGCAGGGCTGGGTCCCACCCTGAGGCTCAGGTTTTGGTCAGAAAAGTGCTGGTTTTGGGTGAGGTGCACTCAGATGGGCTTTCTGCAGTCACGAGGAGCCCTGCCTGCTGCTCCCCTGTTGCCCAACACGAAGGGATGCCGGAAAACGCTGCTGCTCCTCTCCTAAATGAGCTCATGCCTTGAAAATGAGAAAATCAGCAGCTGCAGCAGAGCCCCAGCCTTTTGTTAAGCAACAACCCTGTGGTTTGAGGCAGCTCTGCAAATCAGAGCTGTGGAAGTTCCGGGACAGTCAAATTCTTTTAACTCGTTGAATTATCCCGTGGCCATGCACCCTCCCAGCTCCTCTGGATTCCCTGCCTTCTCTGATTTCCTCAGCTCCCTCTTCTGAATGCAGACCCACTGGAATGATGTTGTCTTTTTAAACACCCTGCACGCTCCATCCTGCCTCCAGCTGTGCGGCAGCTGCTGGAAAAGCAATTAAAAGGAGTGGAAATTGGGAAAAAACCGCTCCAAACAACAGGGAAAGGAGAAAGAAGAACTAAAAACCCCCTCGGTGCTGGGGTGCAGGATTTGTCTGAGAAGAGGAAGGAGCGTTTGCTGAGCCAGGCTCTGGGCACGATGGGGACAAGGCAGCAGAGTTTTCCCTCTGGAGAAGCTGGGCCAGGGACAAAGTGGCTTTGCCACCTCTCAGGAGTGAAGGTTCACCCCAAGGCAGGCCACCCAGCTCTGCTGCCTGCTGGAACATCTGCAGGAGCGGAGTGCACTCCTCCAAAGCGTGCTGTCAACACCCTGGGCTCGGGGCCAGCTGGTTGTAGGTGCTGTTCCAAGGCTGGGTCATCCCTGCAGAAGTTTTGGGAGGGTTTGCCCGGGTGACGTCAGCCTGGAGAGGGGCATGGCCACCGGGCTGGGCCACCGGGCTGAGCCTCCCTGGGGCTGAAAAGGGACCAGCAGCCCCAGCACCCCAGAGCTGCAGGAGACCTGGGCCCCATGGAAAACACAGCCCCAGGTAAGCAGCCACAGATGTCTCATTTTTTCGAGGGGAAAATTAATTTAGAAATAGGGATGGAAAAAGTCTCCATGCATGGTTTGAGTTTTCATGAGGGGATGATGAGCTTTTCCTAATTAGTGCTTTATGATGGTGAATGCATAAAAGTGTCACCTTCCAGCTCTGTTTTCTGGTGGACTGTAAGCTCACAACAAAATATTTTACAGGAAAAGGAGCAAAAATATTCAGCTTTTCTGGGGGTGTGTGGATTTTGGTTCTCCCTGTGGCTACAGGTTGAGCACTGGGTGATGATCCCTCCCTTTGCTCTCCTCCTCCTGCCCTGCTGTCACTAAAGGCATCTAAAAATGCAAAACCCCCGAATTTCACTTCTCTGTATGAGCTGAAGTGTTGAGCTTTGATAGGGACAGGCTTGGAGTTGTTATTTTCAAGTTGAGAGTAGGAAAAAAACAACCTGTTCCAGCCTGAGCTGGAGTGGAGTCAGTGCAAATCTGTCTCAGATTTATCAGATACAAACACAAAAATCTGCAAGAACTGGCAAAGAGGAGGGGATGGAAAGAGCTCTGCACTCTCCACGTGCAGGGATTCATCCTTGGCTCTGGGAAAGCCACTGGATCCTCTGGGAAGTGTGAGATGCACCATGGATTTCTCCCTTTGAACTCAAAATTGAGAGGCTCCTGCCAGAGCTCCTGAGGAGCAGCTTGATTTTAGGAGCTAAAATCAACTCCAGGAATGCTTCGGGTTGGAAGGGACCTTTAGAAGTGTCCCAGTCCAATGAGCAGGACATCTTCAAAGAGACCTCAAAAAGTTAAATTTATAGAGGAAAACAGTGTGAAGAGGTGCCAAAGAGGAATTCCCTGGGATAGTAAATAAAGGGATTATATGGGATGTGCCTTCCTGGGACAGCTTCTGGCAGAGCAGAGCTGCACACAGGATCCAGGAGAAGTTATTGCAACACCTTGGCAGGGAGTTCCTGGAGAGCAGGAAGTTTGGATGCACTTAATGAGCCCCTGGAGACATCCAGCTTTACAAGTGATGCTCTTGACTGGATTAAAGTTTCCCAAACATCACTGCCTCCAGTTTCTGATGTGTTTATTTTGCCTTCTGCATCGGAAGTTTTGAGCCTCAGGCCACACAGAGGATTGTCTCTTGGCTGTATTTTTTACCTTTTGATAATTATCCAAAAGATTAATTAGATAAGTAATTTAAAGTTAATAACAGCTAATATTTATTAGGTTTCTGACTGAAAGCTAAATTCCACAGCCTTTGTAGGAAGCATCACTTGTTTGAATTCCTGGCTTCATATTTGGCTCCCAGTGGTGTTTGCTCCTTGCTCCACAGGCAAAAAGTAAATTAAAACTGGTAGAAATTTGGTTAAAATTTTGTAAAAAGTTGTAGATTTGCTCCATCATTTTAAAATTGTTTGTTGTGACTGCAGAGATTCCGTGCATCCTTAAAAGACCATCATGTTTTCCTTGTTATCCAAATACCACCACGCTTTGTTTACTACCCAAACATCCTGGGCTGAGCTGCTGCTTCCAGTTTATGACTGAAACCCAGACCTGAGCAAAAAAAACAAGGAAAAAAGTGGCACTTCCTAGACATCTCTTCCTATTTAGCTTTAATCTTCAGTGCAGGCAGCAGGGAGGAAGTGTGGGAGGAAGCTTGGGCAGGGAAAGAGAGATGAAATAAGGAAAGCCCTGTGATAACTGGGACCCTGGATCCCTTGCCCCTGCAGTACCCAAATATTTAATTATTCCAAAAAACAAGTGAAGGGACCAGAGCAGTGGAGCCCTTTATTAACTCCAGCTGCCCAATCCATGAAATCAGCAATGCTGTCCAAGGGGAATGGAGCACTCTGCCTTTGAGGTTGCTTTGATTCGGGGTTTTTATGATTTTGGGTTTCAGCCATTTGAAAGGATTAAACCACAAAAACATGTTGGGAGGTTCCCTGCCCTGCTCCCCTGGGAAGGGGGTGAAACCATCACTCTGAACTTGCTCCTGTTCTTGCTGCTTGGCCACAGGATTAAATCTGGAGCTGAAAGAATATCCCAGAGAAATACTCCCTGCTCAGCTTTTAGGAGGATATTAAGGAGCACATGGGTGTTCCAATCCTGCCCTGCTCCAGCTGCATTAAAGTTCCTTAATATTTGGGTGAAAACAGAACAAACTGGTCTCTTAGCAGCCTGGTGAAGGCAGGCAGTGGCAGCCTCTATTTCAGGTTATTTTTAGCACCTGCCCAGTGTTTGTAACGTGATTCAGGGTCTGGTTCAGAACCCAGGGCACGTGAGCAGTGCTCTGCCAGCCAACCACGTGTCTGAGGCCAGCCACAAATTCACTTCCTGCAGTGAGATGTGGAAAGTGAGCAGTTGTCTGTTCCACAAAGCCTCTTTGGGGTGAGGAAGGATGAGTCTGGGTGAGGAAGGATGAATTTGGGTGAAGAAGGATCAACTTGGATGAAGAAGGATGAGCTTGGATGAGGAAGGATTAATCTGGATGAGGAAGGAGGAATTTGGGTGAGGAAGGATGAATTTGGTTGAGGAAAGATGAACCTGGATGAGGAAGGATGAACTTGGATGAAGAAGGATTAATCTGGATGAGGAAGGATGAGTTTGGGTGAGGAAGGATGAATCTGGATGACAAAGGATGAACCTGGGTGAGGAAGGATGAACATGGATGTGAAAGGATGAGTCTGGATGAGGAAGGATGAACATGGATGAGGAAGGAAGGATCTGGGTGAGGAAGGATGAATTTGGATGAGGAAGGATGAATTTGGGTGACAAAAGATGAATTGGATGAGGAAGGATGAACCTCTGCACGATGAGGCAGCTCAGAGTCCAGCCCAGCTCTCTGTTCCCTTGCATGATCTTGGTCTATTTCCTTCCAATTTTGGTTGTCCAAAGTTAGGGAGACAAGTCTTCCCCCTTTGGCATGTTGTTGGCTTCCTCTGAGGTGCTATTTAACTCCCAGTGACTTGTTTTATTCTAAATTACATCATTTTCTTTCCCATCTTAGCTGGAAAAATGCAGGGGGCATCCAAGAAAGCCTCACAAATATTTCAGCAAACCTGTGCTCTCCTGTGGAAAAATATTCTTCTGGTGTGGAGGATGAAGTCAAAAAGCTTCCAGGCAAGTGTCAGCTCTTCCAAGGGAAATCAGGATTTCTGCTCCAGAGTATTTTCACGTTGCATTGTTTTTGTGTGAGGGGATGTGAGAAGGCTCAGCTGTGGCTCCCTGGGAAATGTCAGCAGCTCCTTCTTCCTGTGACACTGCAGATCTGCCTCGTGACAAAGCTGGCTGCTGGCTTCTGCTTGTTGATCCTGCCCTGTGCAGAGGAACACAATGTCCAATTCATGGTTCCAGTGTCAAATTATCCACAGACCTCGCTGGCTCCAGGACTAACAAAACATGTTTTCCATCTGAGACCTTGCTGGGACTGGAAAGCCATCACACCTGGGCAGCAGCTCTCCCTCGTGCACGGGGGAAAGGCCTGAGCTGGGCTGGGCAGAGGGGTCAGGGCGGGCTGAGAAGGGTCCTGGAGGAGCCTCCCCAGTGCCGTGCAGTGGCTGCCTAAACCAGAGGCAAGAGTGAGGGAATGAAAGTGGGTATTTATTGCAGGCCTTCAAGAAATACACCTTGGGCAGCCAGAAGCCTCTGAGGGCAACACTCAAGATGGACAATGTCACGAGTTTTTCAGGCAATTATAAATTTGGTCCCTTTGCATATCAGGGGTTAATCCTCCAATTACAGCTTCAGATAATGAAGTTCTTTACTCTGAATTTCCCCCCCAGTTCACTGCTGTTTCCATCTCCCCAGGCCTGAGGCAGTGAGGTGTCCTTGATTCCTGGGCCTGGAGAGGAATTTTTTGTCTGGACAAAACAGGAGAACAGCAGCTGTGGAGTTGTAGAGTGATACCCTAGAGCAGTGTGTCTGAAAACCAGAAAAGCTAAATCCAAAGGCACCAGCACTTCCCTGGCTGCCCCTCACCTCTGCATTTCCTTCCTTCCTTCCCTGCAGGAATGAGTGGCCTCGCTGGTTTTGTGTGATTCTGCAGGGCTGATCATGTACTGCCCCTCACCTCTGCATTTCCTTCCCTCCTCCTTTCCCTGCAGGAATGGGTGGCCTCGCTGGTTTTCCTCTACATCCTCTGTGACTCCATGGGCTTGATCATGTACTGCCCCTCACCTCTGCATTTCCTTCCTTCCTTCCCTGCAGGAATGGGTGGCCTCACTGGTTTTGCTCTACATCCTGCACGACTCAGCATGTGCTACCCCTCACCTCTGGTTTCCCTCCTTCCCTCCTCCTTTCCCTGCAGGAATGGGTGGCCTTGCTGGTTTTCCTCTACATCCTGCATGACTCCATGGGCTTGATCATGTACTGCCCCTCACCTCTTCATTTCCTTCCCTCCTTCCCTGCAGGAATGGGTGGCCTTGCTGGTTTTCCTCTACATCCTGCATGACTCCATGGGCTTGATCATGTACTGCCCCTCACCTCTTCATTTCCTTCCTTCCTTCCCTCCTTCCCTGCAGGAATGGATGGTCTCGCTGGTTTTCCTCTACATCCTGCACAACTCCATGGGCTTGATCACATCCTGCCCCTCACCTCTGCATTTCCCTCTTTCCCTCCCTGCAGGAGTGGGTGGCCTCTCTGGTGTTCCTGTACATCCTGAGGGACTCTGCAGGGCTGATCATGTACTACCCCACCCAGGAGTTCCCCTACAAGGCCCTGGGGCGCCTGGACGAGCCCGCCTTCAACGCCTCGGGGGTCACCCTCCTGTACACCCCTGCCACCAACAGCACCCGCAGGATCATGGCCAAAGTGGCTTCCAGCTCATCACTGAGGGGTAAAAGCTCTTCAATCCATCTTCCTGCAGGTGGTCCTGACCCACCCTCGTGGCAGGGAGGGACAAGAGCATTTGTCCCACCTGATTTTTGAGGGGGAAAAATGGTGGTGATACCCATTTTCATGGTTGTCTGAATATTCAGACAACAGCTGTGCTGGTTTTATTCTTTTTTTTTTCTTTTTTTCAATATTAATTATTTATTCTAATGGCAGGTGTAATAATAGAAGAGGTGGAAAACGAGGCAAAAATGGAAGAAAAAGGACTTTTGGAGGAGGAAACCATTGGTGTTGTTTTTAAGGATGACTTCTCCTACACTCTCAGATTTCAAGTGGGCAGAGCAATGTTTCCAAATGAAGGCTTTGAGCACATAGGTAATGAAATAATTGAAACCCCAGGCTTTGATTTTGCATTAAAAACTGTTCAGCTGGATTTCTGTGCTGCTGTGCCACCCCAGAGGGATGGAGGCTGCATGTCCCAAATGGCTCAGGAAAAACATGAGTTAAAATTTGAGGGTTTGTGTCTGTAAAAGGAAAAAAATATCAGAGAAAACAGCTGTAAGAACATAACTGTCATCCACAGTCAGAGGATCCCAGAATGGTTTGGGGTGGAAGGGAGCTCAGAGATCACCCAGTGCCTTTTGTCCCTCTCCCTTTTGTACCTTGACACATCAAATCATGCCTGGAAATGAGAATTGTGTGTGCAATAATGTCCCTGGCCAGAGATTTAACACATAAAAAGATAAAAGGCTGAGTAAACCCAAACCTTGATTTCCTCACACTTTGATAAAACTCATTTTCAACCCCACATGTCACCCACATTATATGCACGTGTATATGGAAATGTATTGATTAATACTGATTAATTGTTTTTTAAAAAATTTGTTTCCCCAACAGAAACCTGCTGGGATTTTTCAGCAAAGCACTGCAAGGTCCCTCTGTACTGGTATGGGGGGTTCCTCTCAGTGCAGACCAGCATTGATGCAGCAGTCATAGAAGTAAGTGTGCCCATGGTGGAATTTGCTGTTCTTCCCACAGCTCTGTGAAAACTTAATACCCAAATGGAATAAAGCAAAAATAGGGGAGGGGAAAAACCCAAACACCACAAAATCCACCAAGTCAGTTCATTTTCCAGCCCTAAAAGTGTCCAAGGCCAAGCTGGACAGGGCTTGGAGCACCCTGGGATGGTGGGAGGGTCCCTGCCCATGGAGGGGGTGGAACAAGGGGGTCTTTGGGGTCCCTTCCAACCCAAACCATTCTGGGATCCTGTGATGCTCTGATCTTCTGTGGTCATCAACTTCTTAAATAATTAGTGTAATTCAAAGTTTAAAAGAATGACAGATCGTTCTCATGGCTCTAGACAGTGAATGGAACAAGGATTTATTGTGTTTATTGCAGGTCAGCACAAAACCACACTAATTACTGATTATTTGCTTATCAACATAACCCTGTTATTGACAAACCCATAATTTTAATGCTTGTCACCCCATTTGTTCTGATGTTGGCTATTTCATTGCAAAAACAAAATTAATTTCATTTCTGATTTCCTTGAGATGAAAACCAACCACTCTGTGTGGAAAGAAATGAAGTCAATTACTGGAGTTCACCTGCAAACTGTGATAAAACCTCTGTTCAAACTGGATTACCTTTGGTTCATCATCTGTGCCATCCTGAGCTACTGCCCATACATGCACTTTTTATCAGTGAAGCTTCTCAAGGAGAAGAAGAAGCTGAAGATATTGATGAGAGCAATGGGTCTGCAGGATATTTCCTTCTGGTAAGCCTCAATGTGTAATTACAGAAAAAATTACAAAATAATTATTTTATCGAGTGGAGGGAGCAGCCTGGTCTGGTGGGAGGTGGAATTAGGGGATTTTTGAGGTGTCTGAACCATTCTGGGGTTCTCTTTGCTGGGGGATCTCTGTTTCCATGCCTGTTGCTCTGAGACAGGTTTTTTTTGGAGTTGTTTTGTTGCTTTTCTCCTCCCCAAAGAAGAGGAGGAGCCCTCCTGGTGGAGCAGGGGGGTGTGCAGCAGAAAATGGGTGGAACCCACAGAAACAGCAAATTCTGGAGCATGCTGAAGCAGAGGAGGGACACTGGGTCTGTCCCCACAGGCTTCCTAACCCGTCTGGGCATGAATCTTTCCCATCACTGGAAAAGCATGTGGAGGGAAGGTCCTGGCTGCAGATTCTGTGTCCCCTTGCTGCCATCACTGAGCTGCAGAGAGCTGGGCACGTGCCAGGCCTGAATTTGAGGAAGAACTTTTTTCCTGAGCACGGAACAGGCTGCTCAGAGAGGAGCTTCCCTCCCTGGAGACACTCCAGACCCACCTGGACACATTCCTGTGCCTTGTGCTCTGGGATGTCCCTTTTTGAGCAGAGACATCCACCCTGACCCTTCCTGTGCCTCTCTGATATTTGCACCTGCCTGGGAGCTGGAAATGGGTGAAAATACAAAATATTTGAATTCAAAGCACTTTGGCTCTGCCATGGCAGGTGTTATGCTCAGGAGCAGAAGTAACTGTGCCTTCCCTTGTAGGTTATCCTGGAGTTTGCTGTACACTGTGTACATCTCCCTCACAGCCAGCCTGCTGACCTGGGTCACCCTGAGTGAAGTTTTTAATCACAACAGCTTCTGGGAACTGTATTTTTTTTATTTCTTTTATGGCATGGCATGTGTAAGTTTGCTTTTGTATTCTTATATGATGCTGATGTACCTTTTTTTTTTTTTTTTCCTAATTAAAATACCTGCAGAGTTTTTTAGGGCTGGTATTGTATGAGAAAGTAACAAAAATACTCTGCTGTGATTTATTGTTATTTTTTATAGGCTAGGTTTAAGGTTACTTTTTGTATATTTTTTATGCCATTATATTTTGGGAGATTCTGACTCAAAATCAGAGTAAAGAGCGGTGCTAAAATGAGGCTGGGAGTGATTTGTCTTATAAACCTTACAAACCTGCCCTAAATTCCAGAGCTGCTAGACAAAGCCTTGTGCATCTGGAGGGAACAACTGAAACCCAGCTGGGTCTCTAATTTTCCCCCTGTTTTCATGTTGTTTTATTTTTAATTGCAGCAGCAATGCATCCTGCTAACCACTGGTTTTCTCTGCTGCAGATTCACTTCACTTTCCTGCTCAGCTCGTTGCTAAAGCAGCCAAACGTTTCCAGCTTTGTGGGATTTCTCCTTCACATCCTCTTTGGGGCACTGGGCTTTTTGACATTGTTTGAAAAGCTGCCACGAGGTTTGGAATGGATTTTGAACCTCTTCAGTCCTTTTGCCTTCACAGCTGGCCTTGCAACGGTATGTCCATAAGAAAACCAGTGCATCCCAAGAGCTCAGCCCCCAAAATTCTCCCAGAGAGCAGCAAAATCCACAATTTGCATCACCAGAACAGCCCAGTCAACCCCTTTGGCTTTTAAAAAGAAAACTTGGCTCCTAAAATCAAAAAAAAATCTAAAAAAATCTGCCTTAAATCATGGCAGAGATGGTTGGACACTCAAGGGCATCACGAATTTTACTGCAACAGATTTAAATCTATGAAATGAGCACTGGGATGTGGCTGGTGGGTACCAAGGGCTGCAGGAACTGAGGGCTGGAAGTGCTGCCTTTGCAAACAGCACTCTGTGACTTCTGCATGGTTGGAAATTCAGCTTACTGAGGCATTTCTGGTGCTTGTGGTCAGAATAAACCCTTTCCCTCCTCAGGAACAGCGTCGTGGTCACGAGTGAATTGGTTCTGAGTGAAAATGGCTGTGATGACACAGCAGTAGCTCACCCAAAGTATTTCTGTCTGAAGGAAATGTTGCATCTGAATTTTGCTTCTTTTTTTTTTCCTCCCCTAGATGGTAAAACTGGAAAAATATGGGCCAGCATTTACCCCAGACTTGTACCCTTTTTATAACCTGTACCTCATCCTGAGCCTTGACAGTGTCTTGTATTTCCTGCTGGCCATCTACTTCGATAAGGTTTTGCCTGGTGAGTGAAAATGAGAGGGGGAAAATGCAAACTTCATTGCTTTTTCTTCTATAATTCCCTGCTTTGTAGAGAGAAAGTTACCCAAGGGGTGGTGGGAGAGAGAAAACTGCAGCCCTGCGGTGACATCCTGCTCCGACAGCCCTGACCACTGGGGTTGGAGGGGTATTGCAGGACTTGTTCTGATTTTTTGGAGCCAAGGAGGTTGTAAATGGGGTCATGGGCTTGACTAACCCCCACCTGCATTTACAGACATGGACAATTTAAATTGCAGAGTTTATCAGTTCTTTCCCTCTGCTGCAAGTTCACGTTCTGCACTACAGGGGAGCGGTGGCTGGGCATTTATCAGAGCTGACAGACGGAGGGTTTGGGGTTGATATTTCACCTTCTCTGCCTCTGATCCAGGCAAGTACGGGGTCCCACATCCTCCTGCCTTCTTCCTGAGACCCTCCTACTGGCTCAGGGGTGGCAGTGGGTGCGTGGGGGTGAGAGCTGGCAGCAGCCACGACCCCGTTCTGGGCGGTGACACCGAGCCGATGCCGCCGGGCTTCGATGGCAAGGAGGCCATCAGGTAAGGGGCTCCTTTTAAAAGAGAAATACAGCTCTGCATGGGTTGTTTGGCTCTAGAGAGCACAGCCACGCTGCACTGGTGAGTGTGAGGCTGGCAGCTGGCACTGTGGATGAGACTAGTGCAGATTTCTGAAAGGCAGGGTGTCACCAACATGTTTTATGAAAAATCCTTTCCTTAGGATCTTTTCTTCCTGAGAAGCTGAGAGGCCTCAGGAACAAAATGTGAACAATGATTCTCTGCTGCTGTGGGATGCAACAGGTGGATCTGGGATTGGTCTCACCTGGTGGTTTCTAATTAATGGCCAATCCCAGTCCAGCTGTCCAGACTGTCTCTGTCAGTCCCAAACCTTTGTTATTCATTCCTTTTCTATTCTTAGCCAGCCTTCTGATGGAATCCTTTCTTCTGTTCTTTTAGTATAGTTTTAATATAATATAGATCATAAAATAATAAATCGAACCTTCTGAAACACAGAGTCAACTTTCTCATCTCTTCCCTCATCCTGGGATCCCTGTGAACATCATGACAGCAGGGGTTGTTCTGTGCTTTGTTCCACTCCAGAGCTGGATTTGAACATTTATTGCATGTGGGGCATCCTCCAACTCCCTGC
The DNA here is from genome assembly GCF_027477595.1 of Haemorhous mexicanus. Classification (NCBI taxonomy): domain Eukaryota; kingdom Metazoa; phylum Chordata; class Aves; order Passeriformes; family Fringillidae; genus Haemorhous; species Haemorhous mexicanus. The sequence continues at coordinate 9,682,199 of NC_082360.1, read as the reverse complement.
CCTTCCCTCTGTTCCCCTTCCCCAGCATTTTCAAGCACAGGGTGTGCTGCAGAAAATGCTGCCCTGTCCATCCTTGCAGGGCTGGGTGGGCTCGTGGCTGGTGCTGCCTTCTGGTTGTTCCCAGAAATGTGCCAAAAATAACAGCTAGGTCATCACTCCTAATTAAATATCCACATTTATATCCTCCTCCTTCACTCCCTGAATGTTCCTCGAGTTTGGCTTTGAAACCTTTCAAACAGCTTTTAGAAAAGCACAGCCAATCCTGCTTTAAAGGTACCAGAAATGAATTCCATCAAGGGATTCCTTCTGCAGGATCAGTTGGAGGAAGAGGTTGGGAAATATCCCCCCAAAAGTTTTCAAAGTTTAATTTGAGGCAGAGGAAACAGCCCCAAATTGTGATTCAATAATTAATGGCTCCTTACTTTTCTTTAGGCTAAACAATATTAAAAAAATATACAAGAAGGACAACAAGAGCACCGAAGCTTTAAAGGGTAAGGAGAGGCTTTGCAATTATTTCATTCATTTTTCACTAGATAAGAACCCAAAGTGTTTGGAAATGTTCTGGCTGTACTGAATTCTGCCTCTGGGCCTGTTAAATTATATTTTGCTATGGTTATTTCTGCTGAGGTAAATTACAGGCAAATTTCTACCAGGTTGTTATCTGCCTGTTCCCTCCAGGAAAATCACTGTTTATTATTTTTTGCAACAGCAGAAATCTCCTTAAAAGCTGTGTTTTTTGCAGTGATGTGAACCACTCTAGAAATCCCCTCTCAAACCTCCCTTTCAAAATGTAAACTATTTTGGGCAAGCTTGGGATTTTATGGCCAAATCTGCTGTCCCTGCCTGAGCTGTGTTCCCCAGGCACTTGCCAATGCAAATATTTGACACAGCCATAGTAAAGTCATGGGGTATTTGTTAAATGCCTTTGTTTTACAAGAACTCCAAGTGAAAATATCAAAAATGAAAAATACTAAAAATATCAATGTGGCCTCCAAGGTCTATATTGAGTGGAAAAAACCAAACAAACACAACCTGAACAACCCACAGAAAGACAAAGTCTTTTTTACAAAAGAAAATGAGGGAGCAAAGTCTGGCTCCTTTGAAATATGTCTTGAGATCTCACATCTTGGAACAGCTCTGAGCTCTTCTCTTCCTGAGGACTCTTCTTGAGCCACACTAAAAGGAAATGTTATGAACCTCATAGAAAACTGAAGTCAAAATTTTTTAAATATTGAAGATAATACATTTATTCCCTCAGTTCAATCAAGACGTAATTCCTTACTGAGCTTAGGCCTAACTCCTGAAGAGCCAAGCTGTGCTTTTAGATCTGGTTTTGCCTCTCAGCTTCTGAAGAAATGTCACTTCTGTCACCTGTGGCAACAGCTACAGGTCCAAGTGCACTTCTCACGCACTTCCAACCTGCTGTTGTCCTGTTTTTGTTCCAGGTTTGTCCTTAAATGTATATGAAGGGCAGATCACTGCCCTGCTGGGTCACAGTGGATCTGGGAAAACTGCTCTGTTACACGTGCTCAGTGGATTTTCCAAGCCTTCAGCAGGTGAGATGATGGGCCTGGATGCTGAGTTGTTTTTTCAAGTGTAAGGGGAAATGAGCAAAAAACCTCCAAGTTTTCCCTCAGTGATTCGTGCTGGGTTGTTGTCAGTGCAGATTTCTCCTTCAGCACAAGCTCCAGGGATAATGGATCCCTCATGTGTGCACCATGGCCATTTCTCCATCTGGATGACCTGCTGCTTTCCATGAGCTGCACACCTCCAGGAAATATGGTTTTATTTGTAAGGGAGGGTTTTGCTGCTCTGAAAGATTTTTTAAAGGTATTAAATCTTTGAGCTATCAGGTTATTTTGCTTTTTTATTTCTTGAATTTTTAATTTAACACTTGGGAAACACCCATGGTGCTGGAAATAATGTCAAATATTTCATTCACCCCCCTGTGCAGGTTCTGCAATGATCTACAACTACAATGCTTCTGAAATGTGGAATATGGAAGGAATGCAGGAAAGGGTTGGGATTTGCCCCCAAATTAATTTGCATTTTGAAGCCTTAACGGTGAAGGAAAACCTGAGAATTTTTGCTCACATCAAGGGGATTCAGTGGAAGGAAGTAGATGAAGAGGTTGGTATGTGCTTCTCAGCCACCTTCTTTTATGGCATCTTGGGCACTTTGTGCTTTATTGATGAAAGATGATCACCTGCATCTTGTTCTGTGAAATGAGAACAAACCTGATTTAGTGGCAGAGGGGTTTTCCAATTCTTTCTTATCCTCATGTCATGAGTTAAAACTCAAACTTGTCTTATTTTTCTCCAAGCAAAACCATTATGGGTAGGTAAGTTTGAAATCTTGAAGCTGTAATGTTTGTAGCCATTTAGGAATTCAAACCAGTGCTTTGGGAATGTGACTCTTGTCTTTGTGTGCTCCCAAGGTGCAGAAAGTTCTCGTCATGATGGACCTCACTGATGTTCAGGACATTTGTGCTGAAGCCCTGAGTGGGGGACAAAAACGAAAATTGTCTCTTGGAATTGCAATTTTAGGAAATCCCCAGGTAGGGACTGGTTGTGTTTATGCACACACAACATGTGTTGTTTTGGGACATAGCTTTGCATTCTGACTTGGCACAGAGTCTGTTGTGGTTTTCCCCTGCCACTCCAGGCTGCTAATTCACTTACTGGAAGGATTGGGGAATCTGGTTCAATCAGAGCCATATTTTTAATTAGAAGGGTGGTGGTATTGCAACAGGAGAAGGAGCAACAAAAACAAGCCATACTTGAGGGTACATTCTCTTCTCTGAGCGAGACCATCAAAAGCATGAAACCAAGTGATGCAAGTGTGGAACTGAGCCACGTGGGCTGGTGCTGTAGTTGAGATGGACACAATATAAAGCAACACACTCCATTTTCAGAAGGCTTCAAACCTGGTTTTATTCCAGCATGCATGCTTTTTATCCATTCTTACCAAACTCATAAGTTTACACTTTACTCATTGGTCAGGAAAGACAAAGTGCTCATTGGAACAGGCAGCTGCAGGTTTCTCTTATTTCTCCTTCTCTCTTTCTTGGTTTCTGTGTCAGTGACCTTGGTAGGAAATTCTTTCAGGGGTGAACATGGATCCTCTTCTCAAACTCCTCTCTGGCTCACAGAAGTCACTGTAAAACTCGTAGTGTGGCTCCCTGAAGGGGTAATAATTAGCATTGACTCCATGATTCTCAGAAGGCTGATCAATCACTTCATTATACTATTCTATAGTAGAGAATAGTGATATATATATCACTTTATTTTACTGTTCTGTCACTTTATTATACTATTCTGTTCTTCTCTCCTTTTAAGAATTGCTTTTATAGACAATTACTATACAGGTTGACCTAATTGGTCCTTTATAAAAACCACCATCACCATGGGCCAATTAAGAAACCCTTTGGTGAACAGATCTCCATAACACATTCCACGTGTTCACAGCAACAGGTGCAGCAAGTGAGGATAAGAATTGTTCATCCTTCCTTCCTCTGATCTTCTCACAGCCTTCCCCAGGGCGATGCCTGGGAAGGTTGTGTTTCTCTCTGTGGCCAGAGAGCTGCTGCCACATAAAACCTCTTGCCCAGGCTGGGGTGTGGGGAGTTCTGAGCTGGTTGTGCCTTGCAGGTGCTGCTCCTGGACGAGCCCACGGCGGGGCTGGATCCCTGCTCCAGGCACCACGTCTGGAGCCTGCTGCGGGAGCGCCGCGCCGGGCGCGTCACGCTCGTGGCCACCCAGTCCATGGAGGAGGCAGACACTCAGGCTGGTGAGCCCAGGCTGGCACCTTGGGGGGCACACCAGGGGTTTCCAGGGTGTCACCCGTGCGCCGGGGTCGGGGCAGGAGCAGGCGAGAGGCAGGATCATAGCAAAGGCAAAGAAGGCTTTATTCAAAAGAACCGCGCGGTTTTTATGGAGTGGTACGATAGATTCTGTTCTATTGGCTAACTAACAGCAACATCTTTCTCACGCACTGTCCTTGAGAGGAACAGAAAAATAAAGTAGAAAAACAGCACCTGCAAATTGTTTATAGTCAACAGGTTATCACACCTTTCCAGCTCTCTAAAATTTCTCACGAGCCGCTGCGAGAAACGCTTGCCGTTTCTCTCTCCCTGTCCCATGGCATCCACACCAGGGCACAGCCCACGTGTGGGTCCCACTGTGGCACAGCTGGAAGTGTTTTATGTGACAGTGACCACCCAAGCCGAGCTGAGCAAAGGTTAAAACTGGGCTGATGTGTCCCTCCAAGGCTTTGCTCATGCTCCTCCCCAGAATAAAGCAGTCTTCTTTGCTCATGCTCCTCTCTAGGATACAGCACTTCCACATTATCTGGCTTTGTCCCTATGTCAGTAAAGCTCGGTTTATTTTCCTTTATTTTCCTTTATTTTTATTTTACTTGCCACTATTCCCATTTCCGTATTATTCCTGTGCTGCATGGGAAATTCTCCAAAAGCCCACAAGAATGCAGCACTAAAATAATTACCCATGATGTTGAGAAGAAAGGCATTGGTTTAAAAATATTAAAAAAAAAAAGACTAGCCTGGCTTTACTCCTCTCAATTTATTATTAAAATGTCTGCTGAGTTCAGAAGGAGCAGGGTGAGGTCAGTCTGCTGCACTCTTGTAAATCCCCCTAAATCCTTTGCATTCCCTCCTCCTTAGATCGAAAAGCCTTCCTCTCCTGTGGGAGGTTACAGAGTGTTGGCTCATCTCTCTACTTGAAGAGAAAGTGGGGAATTGGCTATCACTTGAGGTAAAACCTTTTGTTTTGGTCATCACTCTTTTTGTGAAAAGCTTCTCATTCTCATATTTTCTTGTAGAATCTGTGTTTTTGTAGAGTTTATCTGGACAGGAATAGAAATCCTGACGATTCATTTTAGAAGAGCTTTAAGGCTGCCAAAATTTCCCTGCTCTGGACAACAAGCTGCCTTTCTTTGGAACCCAGCCCTGAAAGCTCTGAGCACGCAGCTAAAATGACTTTGCCGTGAAAGGGGACCAGACTGAGGTGATCTGTGGTGCCAGAGTGATGGTCAATGGCTTTGCTGCAAAGTTGTTTTTCTTCCTAGGAGTTTGATTCCTGAGTTCTTGGTTTAGCAGCATTGTCCAGGATCATAATTCTTAGCCTCAACCATTTTGTGCATGCATGGCAAAACCAGGGGCACTGCAGGTGGCTGTAAGAATTCCCAATGAAGTTCTGCCCAGTTTTGGAGGTTTCCCTGTGGGAGAATCACCACTGGCTCTGTGCTCCAACCAGATGAGGCACACATGTTTAATTTCTTATTTAACATTATAACAATGGGTTTTTTTTAACAGGATGCACATAAATGACCTGTGTGACCCAGAGCTTGTGTCCTCTGTGGTCAGACAGTACATCCCTGATGCTGTGCTCAAGGGACGGAAGAGGGATGAGCTGTGTTTTAGGCTGCCTCTGGAAAACACTGACAGCTTCCCAGGTAAGAAACCTGTCCTTGTGCCAGGGTTCTAAAGGGAAACCCACTGGTGGGAAAAGCAGAAATCAAAGTTACTGTGAAGGGAATAATTATATTCCTTGGTTCCATGATGTGTGGTGTTGGGAAGATGCATTAATATCAGTTTTATGGAGACCTTCAGTGCATATGCTGATATTAATAATGAAGATGAAAAAAAGAAAATCCACCAACTAATCTACAAACTAAAATCCACTGACCCTCTTCTGTTTTCAGGATGGTCCATGAAAACCAAAACCACTGAATTCTCCACTACTTACCTCTAAAAAGCACACAATAAATTAGTGATGACTTTTAGGTCACGTGGATTAACGATGTGAATGCTGGAACATCCAGTGTTAATTGGCTGAGTTTGTTAATTAACATGGGCTGAGTCTGTGCTCAGCACTCAGCCTGGGCTGAGCCTGGTTGTTTCTCTGTGCAGATCTGTTCAGCCACCTGGAGAGCAGCCTCTTGCAGGGGGTGGTTGATTATGAGGTGACCAGGACAACCCTGGAAGATGTTTTCCTGAAGCTGCAGGGTGAGGAAGGCGTCGACCCTGAAGGTAAAGCCTTCACTCCCTTCTGCAAGTGTGGCATCCCTAAAGTTCCATCTAAACGTGTGTTTTAATTGACTGTCCAATCCATTTCTGCTAAATGTCAATATTGATAGGCCTAGAGGGGCTTAGTTGTGTCCCACTTGCCTTCAGAGAGGAACATCGTCTTGGAGAAGCCCAGATTATTCTGTCTTGGCTTCCCAAAGGGTTTCAAGCATGAGAATTAAGGCTCGTGTTAGAAAGGTATTTATGGACCTTTGGAGGGTTGTACAGCCCACCAGGAGGTGGGAAGGGGTAAAGTTTGCAGAAGGCACTTCCTAAGGCCACTGAAGATCTTGGATGTGTTGCCACAGCAGGCAGACTGAATTCACCAGTATAAATTCTGTTCTGGATGAATTGTGGCCCTTTTTCTCTGCACTTCTAACTCTTCTCTTGCTAAAAAAAAAACAAGAAAAACAAATTTAAACAATTCAAAGCGTCCCTCTGTTCAGAGCAGAAGATCCCTGATGATTGTTGGGGATTAGAAGGTGTCCTTGGAAGGCTCTTTGTGGGTAATGGCATTTCATGGTGAACACACAGGAGAGGGAGACCTCGAGGAGAGGGACCAGAACCTCCCGTGGTTCTCCAAGCAGGGGATCCTGGCCATGAGTGGGATGATGCTCTGGAGGCAGCAGGTGTGTGCTGTGCTGAGAATTCACCTGCTCACACTGAAGCACGATGGAAAATTCCTCAGGGGCATGTAAGTACAGAAGTTCCCACCTGCCCTGCAGCCCTGGAGCAGCTGAGGGGGGGGGTTTAAATACTGCTGGAGATGTTTGGAAGCAGAGAATTAGGTGGGAAATGTTTCAAAGCTGTAAAGACAGGGGCAGTCTGGGCTTAGCAGGGGAACTCTGGCTTGCTTAAGTTTTACATTTCCCCATAAATCACACAATTACTCATTGGTGGATTCCCCATGGCCTCACTTATGGTCTGCTTTTCCATCTAGATTGCTGTTATTTGGAATATTTATCCTTCCACCACTGATGGTTTTAATGATGTTTCATCTGTGGCACACCTCCAACAGCTGGGAAATCACATCTAGCCAGTATTTTCTTCCCACAAAAGAGAAAATTCAAAATAGGTCTACAAACCTCCTCATCTTCAATGACACAGGTGAGGAGCAACATGTGAGGCTGTGAATTTTATAATAACTGACAGAGGAACATTGCAAATGCCACAAATATATAAAGGAATGTGCACTGAGAGGTGTTTTATTTTGAGCAAAAGCAAATGCAGTTCTCGTGATGATATAGATGATATGTAAAAGAGTAATGAACCAGGCAGGTTTTAAAAAAAAAAATCAATACATGAACTAAGTTTGAAACATATATTTTGTTTAACCAGTTTAAATAAATACAAAAGATATACAAAATATGTGTTTGCTTAGAATATCAATATTTGGGGTCTTTAACATAACTTTGCTTTGTAAGTAGGAACTTGTTTATATGAAACTGTTTCTATTTAAAGAAAAAAAATCCCTCTAATGACTCTAATTTCTGTCCTTGACTTGATTTCAGGATCAGAAATCGAGGATTTCATCGCTGCTTTGAAGATTCAAAACATAACCCCAGAAATAGCCTCGGAGAAAAACATCACAAGCCTTCCAGATTATAATGGAGCTATAAAAATATCCCTGGAAGGCAAGGTGAGGGATATTTTTTTCCTTCTTTCATCCTGTACATCAACAGGATTTCCTGAGAAGTATTTAAATGAGAGAAATAAATGCATCTGTGGCCATCACATTTTCTGGAAAAATCCCTTTGTCCAGGATTTTTCTCCTGGGAAGCTGAGAAGCCTCAGAGAAAAGGAAAACAATTCTGATCTCATTGGCTTCTCCTGTGTTGTGCTGATGGGGAATGTGTTTGGGGATTGTTCACCCACAGGTGATTGTTCCATTGCATTCTGCTGGGAGTTGGTTTGACTCTTTGGCCAATCAGGGCCAGGCTGTGTCAGGGCTCTGGAGAGAGTCACGAGTTTGCATTATTATCTTTTTAGCCTTCTGTCAGTATCCTTTCTGTATTCTTTAGTGTAGTTTAGTTTAGTATATTTTAATATAGTATCATAAAATAATAAATGAGACTTCTGAGCACATGGAGTCAGATCCATCATTCCTCCCTTTGTCTGCGAACCCCGCAAATACAAGAGCACCAGAAAAGGGAGAATATTTTTGTGGCATAATAAGGGTTTCAGTAGTGCTGCTCACACCTCTCAGGGACATGAAGGCCTTTTTTGTTTTGACACCTTCAGAGCCGCCAGTTCACGGTGATGTGCGGCCCAGAGCCCATCAACTGCTTCCCTGTGCTGGTGAACATCCTCAGCAACACCTTCCTGCGGCTCCTCAACTCCACCGCGCGCTTCCGCGTCTGGAGCCAGCTCTTCTACACGGTGAGGGTCCCTCCCTGCTGGGCCAGTGTCACCTGGGGCAGCTGGAGGGATGGGACTGCACAGCCTGGGGGCTGGGGGAGCAGCTCCCAGGGGCTGAGGGCAGTGGTCCCACTGCTGCTGGCTCCTGGGGGTGTTTAATGGTGATTTTCCCAAGGGTTCTGCGGGGTTTTGGTACCGTAAGGAATTTGTGCTGTTTGGAGAGGATTGGGATTGTTCTTGGAGAAATTTCAGGGTGATCTAATTGTGGTCTTCCAGTCCCTGATGGAAAGATGGAGAGAGGCTGTTTATGAGGGCCTGGAATGACAGGCCAAAGGGGAATGTCACTTCCCACTGACCTGGATTGGTTCAGATTGGATATTAGGAGGAAATTGTTCCCTGGGAGGGTGGTCAGGCCCTCGCACAGGTGCCCAGAGAAGCTGTGGCTGCCCCTGAATCCCTGGAGGTGTCCAAGGACAGTTTGGACAGGGCTTGGAGCCACCTGGAATAGTGGAAGGTGTCCCTGCCCACAGCAGGGGTGGAATGAGATGATTGTTAAGGTCCTTTCCAGCCAGGCCATGCTGATGAGCATGGTGGGAATACAGCAGTGATCTTTGCAAACCCCACCTTTCCTCAGCAACAAAAAAGTTGGTCTCCATCCTCAACAATTTATAGTAATCCAAATTCTAGGATGCTAAATGTCATTACATTGTTCTTTTTGCCTTGTTGTCTGTTCTTAAGCACCTCTGACTTACCATTAGTGCTCTTGCTCACTGGTGTGCCCAACCATCCCATGAGCTTTGAGCCAACCAGATTTTCCCTGGGCAGCATCAGTCATGGATGACTGAATTTCTCCCCACAGGGAGAAAACCCAGAGCTGAAGAACTACATTTTTTTTGGCTTATTCACCTACCTGCTGGTTTTGGCTTCTGGTTTGCCTCCTCTCTTTGCGATGGGCAGCGTGGAGGATTACAAGGTAAAGAGCACGAGGAGTGAATGCAGTGCAAAATGTCTGGAGAGCACCAGTGGGCAGGCCCTGGCACATGTGCCCAGAGCAGCTGTGGCTGCCCCTGGATCCCTGGCAGTGCCCAAGGCCAGGTTGGACGGGGCTTGGAGCAGCCTGGGACAGTGGAAGGGTCCCTGCCATGGCAGGGATGATCTTTGAGGTCCCTTCCAACCCAAACCATTTGGTTATTCTGTGGTTTCTAGGTAGGACGATAGAAGAAGATCAGTACCAAAGTGCACTTCTCTGCATCCCAGGGAATCAGCTGGGGCTCACAATAATGTGGATGTTAAAAAAGCTTTTGAGATCTGAGTAATTTATTTTTTTTTCATTTTAGGAACGACATGGTTTTAAACAATGGTTGAACTAGGAAATGGAAGCGCTCTGAAAGGAGAGGGAGGGAGGAGCAAGGGAATAGAGAAGGAGCAGGGTTGATGTTTTAGACTCTCCCTTCTCTCACTTTTGACCTTTTTGCAGCTCCAGGCTCGCTCCCAGCTGCGGCTCGCGGGGCTCTTCCCCTCAGCCTACTGGTGTGGGCAGGCTCTGGTGGACATCCCCTTCTTCTGGAGCCTGATGTGCCTCATGTTCGGGCTCCTGGTGCTCTTCACCCGCATCTGCCCCCTGGTGACCCGTACTGTGCTGACCCTGGTGAGCTCTGGGCAGAACGGGTGGGTGGGAGCAGCTCCCTGCCCTCATTCCACTGCAGGGTTTGGCTTCAGAGAGTTTATTTGCAATGGGCTTCTCTGGGCAGGTTTTCATCTATCCACAGGCACCTCCTGGTCACTGATGTCTCTCTCTTTCTCCAGCTCATTTGCATCTTTGGTTATGGAATATCTCTCGTCCTCTTCGTTTATTTAATAGCCTTCAAATTTCGCACGGGGCGAAGCAATCGTTACATTTGGTCTTTAACCTTCATTCTGGTAAGTGAGGAGCACCTTCACTCTGAAATGTTTCATTTACACTCCTTGCCACTTGGGGCTTTGTTTCAAATTTACATTAATAAATTTCAGTTTATATCAATATTGAGCAGAATAAACTGAATCACTGACAAATATTCTGGTTTTTTTTAGCAACAGTACATTAATATTGGAAACAGTTTTTCTGCTTTATTCCAGGTGAATTATACTGCTTATATGCACAGTGACCATCATGAAGTTTTATACTTCATCTGTATGCTGATTCCTGTGTTTCCTCCTGTGGGCTGGATCATGTTCTCTGGACTAGTAAGCAAAACACATCCTACTAAATTCAGTAATTATCCTAATGGTACAAACTGGCAAAGCAAGAGACACTTCCCACATTCCCAGTCAGAAAGAGAGAAGGAGGGAAGAGGAAACAGGAGAAGTTCCATGCTGTTGAGTGAGAGAAGAGGCCGAGATTTGACCTGTTCATCCTTTGTTTGATTGGGGTTTTTTTGGTTTGTTTAGTCACTAAGAGCTGTTACAGTGGCTGTATTTTGGCAGCAAGGGTGGGATGGGAGGGGAAGGTGTTCTAGTGGGAAAACCAGGAACGAGGAAGTGAGCTGGGAGAAGGCCAAAGACCTGGGAAGAGAGAAGCAGTGATGGAAAGGTCAAATTACCCTAACTGATTTGAGGCCTCTGTAGCCAAGGAAGCCACAACCCCTTGAGGCGGTAAGAACCAAATTAAAAAATGCAGATCAAAGCTCCTTTATCCCATCCTGAAGAAAAGCTAAACATCCCTGCCTGCCCCACTTGCTCTGACCCTGCCCTGAAACACACTGTGCTGAGGAGTTTTCTGATTGACTCATCTCCTTTTCTTCCAGAATTTCCTCATGTACCACGATTTCACCATTTTTGAGACCTGGAATTACATCTACATGTCTGTCTTTGCAGTAAGGAGGGACTTGGAGATGGTTGCTTGGGCAGGGGTGACTGTCACTGATGCAGTGGGCTTGCACTGGGCTTGTAAACTCTCCCCATAAAGAAAGGATGGGGTTTGTAGGCAAAATTTCCCATTAAGTGTTGGCAGGGGAGGCAAATTCCAAGAAATCCTGGGCTTGTGCCTGATGTGGCCCTTAGATGCTGCAAAAATGGGGCAGGGGCTTAAGGGGAGCTCATGCAGAAGGCAGAGACATTAATAATAAAGTGATCCTGCCAACGCTGCCTCTGCAAAAGGAGGAGAGGATCTCCCACCCCACGGGATGTCTGCGGGGGTGCAGGTGGATTATCTGGGCTGGAGCTGCTGTAAGAAATCAAGGCTTTTGGAAATAATCTGCATATCAGAGAGGAATGTCTGCAAAGCATCAGTTTGGCTCCTTGCCCCTGCAGACCTTTCCAACAGCTGAAATTAATGAGATGGGTTACTGCAATCCTTTTTAATTAAAATTAAGGGGGTGTGTTGTTACCTTGACTGTACCCAAACCTATTGAGTGTCTCCTTTGCAGCCATACATCCACGCTGTGATTTTTGCTTTCCTCCTGCGCTGTTTGGAGATGAGATATGGAGAAGCAGTGCCAGGGTTTGATCCCATCTTCAGGTGGGTCCCAGGGGTTCCTTGTGAGCCTCAGCTGTCCCAGTCTGCAGGGTGGGCTTGGAGCTGCACAGCCTCCTGACAGAAGGGGGGAAAACGTGTTGTGTGAAAAATGTTTGTCAGCATGTGGATAAAGTTAGTATTTTTAATTTTTTCTGTGTCCTTGAGAGGATAAAATTGTGATTTCAGCTTTATTTTACAGCTCATAGCTGAGATTTCAGGACATTTCAGAAATTCTAGTTCCAAATTGAAACAGAAAAATTTTAGCTCCTTTTCAAAGGTATCAGTATTGCTCCAAATAGGATGGAGAATTTCCCTAAATCTTCATCAGGTTGAGGTTGTCCAAGTGCTCCCTGCTTAACTGTCACCAACAAGAAGTGACCTGAGTCACATGGGAGAAGATTTATAAAAAGTATATTATATTATTTATATTTATTAAAAGATTTATAACGTGTTTAATTATCAAACACTACCAAGTGGGGGGGTTAAGTGCCCAAATTGCTTTGCAAACCTGCCACGTGTATTTTAATTCCCCTTGACCAGATGATTGGCATGTCTGGAGCAGGGAACCAGAAATAATTAAAGACGAAGGAAAAGCTAAAGCTGGCCTTTATTTTCTCAGCCATGCCAGTGAAGTTTAGCTTTTCCTCCCCAGGAATAAATACTTGAGCAAACACCATCTGGGGAACAGCTCAGTGATCCTTGTGTGTCCCTCCCAACTCTGAACCTGTGAGCTCCCCGAGGGCAAATAAATTTTGAGTTTCATTGGTGCTGCCAGCAAAATAAATGTAAGGGACCACACTTTAAGTGGGAGCCCTGCAATAAATTTAAAGAGTGGCAGCACTAAAAGTGGGATCCTCTAAACACATTTTACTGCCCCAGAGGTTTGGGGCTAATAAAAACACTGATCTGGCAAAATCTGGGCCTGGAAGAGGCCATTTCACAGCTCCCTTTCTAATGTTTGTGTCACCAGCTTCAACCTCAGCTGGCAAAAAAGTATTAAACTAAAAAAAAAAAATAGGGAATTTGATGCTTTGAGGCAATTTTATTCATTTCCTTCGTGCCACTGTGGTGGGTAGTTCAGGCCCCAGTCTGTGCACTGGGAGATAAATTTGAAAACTTTTATCCTCATTTCTAGATATAAATATGCATTTATGTCCTCTCTAATTATACTGGGGAAAAATTTATGAATGCAAACCCTTTTTGGAAGTGATTCCCAGTGAAAGCATCTCTCTTCCTCTGTGGGAAATAGATTTGCAGAAAGTTTTTAAAATTTGGCAGAAGACTCACTGTGGATCTGTGTGTAAACTTTGAGATAAGAAATATTGACTTAGAAATGTTTTGGAATAGGATGGACATTGCTGAGAGAGAAACTGAAGTAGAAATAAGTTTTAAACGATGGTTTTGCAAATAAGACTAGATACTTTAGGGAAATAGAATGATGAAAGATGCATTGTAGAAGGAGTCACGAGGGGCAATTTTAGATGATTAGACATTTAGATGATTAGACGTGATGTTTATAATCCAATGTGGTCAAAGTTGATAGGTTAAGAAATGCTTGCAGTGTTTTGTGATTAGGAAACATCTGGCTTCTGATTGAGATGTTGTGAATTATAACATCTGTACTGTCTCACCCTTCTCATGAGACTGAAACTGGAATAAAAGTTTTTAAAACACCTCCCAGCTGCCCCGTCTGTGGGTCAGCAAAGGGCTTAGTGTGACCCTGCTGCCGTGTAGGATCCAGCAGAGAAGAGAGGAGCCCCAGCAGAACAAGGAGCCGGCAGGAGAGGAGCCCCCCGAGGTGCAGGCGGAGCGGGAGCGCGTGCGGGGCGCGCTGCAGCAGGAGCAGGTGAGCCCAAACCCAGCCCTCTGCCCTGCTCTGCTTGCCTTTCTCCATCATCTTCATTCTCCAGCTGCCTCTGCTTTCTTATCTCATGCACTCAGATGCTGTCGAGCCCAGGAGATCCCTCTGGCTGCCCTGGATGGCTCGAGCCCCTGCCAGGGGGGCTCAGAGACCTTGGCACAGAGCCCAAGACCCTGTGCCTTTGATCTTGACCCATGGAAAAAATTACCAACCTTAGATGAGGATTTACAAGCCACAAAAGTTTGAGTAGAATGATAGTTAGCTTATCACAAGGTGAAAAGCAGAATTTTGAGGTTTCTAGAATGGGGGCTTGAAGTCCCAATATAGAAGAATTTGAGCGTGCCCTGTCCTCCTTCTTTCTTCTTCCTAGCCTCCATCTTCTAAGTGATGCTGGCACTTTTAGATTAGTTTAAGGTAGAAACTCACTGTCTAACATTAGTGATAAGAAGTTATTGTAAATAATGTACACATAGTTTTTAGTATAAAAGACAGCACCACCTCTGGGGGCAGGCAGTGTGCCTCAACCTGACCTGCCAGACTCGGCGAGTCAGAAAAAGAATGTTAGAAATAAGAAATAATAATAAACAGCCTTGAGAACAGAAGAATCCTGACTCCTCCTTCAGCTGCCAGGCTGGGAAAAGAGGCTTGTACGTATCTCAGAGTCACTCTGAGCAGCAGAAATCCCGGGAAGATGTGATCTCACCATCCAGCCCACGGTGGCACCACAAGGACTTTAGCTGGCCCCATTATTTTTATTCCCACCCTGCATATTTTCCTGATTTGGTTTTTTATTTTTTAACCTCTGTTTCATGGCTTTTTAATTTAGAAATTTCCTCTTTTTCAAAGTCCTGCTAAATGGTCAGAACAGATCAGCTGTCTGATGGGGTAGGAGGAGAATTTTTATTTCCCTCTCTGTCTGTTCACAGGACTTGGTTGTTGCCCACAGTTTGCGCAAGGAATACGAAGTCAGGACAGCCACTTCCGTCTTTAGGAAAAAGAAGAAACTTGCTGTCAAAAACCTCTCTTTTGGTGTTAAAAAAGGTTCAAGTACTTTTCTGCACTCCCTGTAATATAAATGACTAAAATCTAAAGGGAAGGCCTCGTTTGGAGGCAATGTTTTTGTTAGAATTTTCTTGTGGGCATTGAGAGCTGACACGCTGGGCTCCTGCATTCAAAGTTTTAATTTATGGGGATAAAACAATCCTTTATCCTGCTGGACTTTTAAATGTTACATAGAATACAGGGGAGAAGTCATATCACCAATAAATATTAATAACAGTTGTTGCATATTTGTTCCAGGAGAAGTCTTAGGTCTGTTAGGACCCAACGGAGCTGGGAAAAGCACAACTCTGAACATGATTTCTGGAGGTGTAGCAGTGACTGCTGGGGAGGTAGGTGACTCCTTGGAGCAGCTGCAGAGATGACCTTGATGCATTTATACATTAAGAATGTGATAAGGCAAGCCAGTAAAATCTTCCTTCAGTCAGGGGATGTATGGATGTTTGTTTACAATTTATGTGCCCTGGATATTTACAGAGCTGAGAAAAAGTGTTGATTTATGCCAAGCATAAATTCTAGCGTTCATCAAAGTCAGTGTTACAGATTTGAGAGTTTGAGCAACAGGAAATCTTCAGCTGACATTGGAAACCCATTGTGAAATGTCTCAAGCCCTGTAAGAATTGTTGACATCTAAAAAAACCCCCAAAATAACACTCTCCATAAACAGCCTTGCAAAACCAGGAAATTGAAAACGAATGTGAGCAGGGTTGGGCCAGTGACAATCCATCATTAATTACGTGCAGAATGATTAATGGCATGTGCTGGGGGAGAGGAAATGCCATTGCTCTTACAGATTTGGGACTGAAGGTTGGAAATAGAAAAGTATTACTGGGAAAAGACAGAGTGGTGTTGGTAATATCACCCAAAGTGAAAAAGCAGGTGGAGCACCATCACCCTGGAGCCCCACAGTGACCACTCCCAAGTGGCTGCTGACCACACAACTGCTTGCCTTGGCCAGTTGGGTGGGGATTGGGGCAACCTGGGCTGGTGGAAGGTGTCCCTGCCCATTGCAGGGGTGGGATGAGCTCTAAGGTACCCCCCAGCCAAAGCACCCTGTGACTGTGGGACCCCACAGCTGCAGAGCTGTGTCTGTGCAGGTGCTGCCCAGGGCCCTGGGCTGGTGGAAGGTGTCCCTGCCCATGGTAAGGGTGGGATGAGCTCTAAGGTACCCCCAATCCAAAGCACCCTGTGACTGTGGGACACAACCAGAGCTGTGTGTCTGTGCAGGTGCTGCTCAGGAGCCAGGATGAAGCCCCCCCATGCCCAGGGTCTCTGGGCTGGTGCCCACAGCAGGACCCACTCTGGCCACACCTGACAGTGCTGCAGCACCTGGAGGCCTTCACTGCCATCAGGGGAATGAGGGAGGAAGATGCTGCTCTTGCCATCAGCTGGTAGGAAGCCAAATGATCTCATCTGTTGGTTCTCCCTCCCTCCTGAGGTGGGGAGCCTTCCAGCCTGTCTGTTGCTGCTGGAAAGGAAGGGATGGGACTGTTTGCAAGCTCAGAATGATTTGTTGCTCAGATAAACATCCATCTCAGAGCCCATGAGATTTTACAGGAGCAAGCATTTGGCCATAGCTCAAGAGTAGTCACAAGTTTCTTCATTACAAGGCAATACAGAACTTTCTAAACCAATGGACAGTTGCCACTGCCCATTTATTTATTATATTATAGAATTTTATTTTGCTTTTCTAATCTATCACCTTTAGTTCTGCTGCAGTGCAGATACTTTTGCTAATGGCTTCTGTCTCACTTGCACACAAATGCTTCTGTTATAACTTCTGAACTCTTAGCTTATTCCATACAACCCCACCCTTATTGTAAATCCTTCACCATCTTATCAGAACAGTTTCTCACTTACTTAAGGCATACTCTCACCTACAAGTATAGAAATACCAGTTAATGATTTTTCTGCTTAATATCTGTGTATTGTATTTTGGCATCAATCTAAGCTTCTTCCAAGGCTGTAGATTAAATCCTTCAGTGTCTGTGGAAGTTTCTGTTTTTCTGATTCCCACAGCAGCCCAATCACTCTGTGATTTTATAGGGTGGGGAAGGGTTTCTCTGTTAACAGAACTGTCTGGTGTGGTTAGGAGACATCTTCAGTGCCTCTCCCCTTAGAGAGGTGGCTTCTGCTGATGAGGTCTGCTGTTTTATACTGTTCTCAGTCCCTTGCCCATTAAGATTGTAGCCCAAGTTTACCTGGGAAAATTCAGAAAAAAAATCAAACTTGTCTCAGTTCATGGCTAGTTGCAGGAGTAACTCACTTCTCTCATTAGCTGCACTTCCTGCCTTGAATTTCTGCAGAAATTCCTCAATTTGACATCCAAGCTAGGAGCAGAATCCCAAGTAACCCAAGGTGATGGGTATCAACCAGAATACGTCAGTGTCTTGTTCCTCAGCACCCCTGACCACAGAGGTTGCACACCAAATGGTCATTTGAGGCTTTTCCCTTTCCATTCCCCACAGCATAGGAAGGGCCTTGGATCTCCTGAAGCACTTCAAGACCCCAGCAAGGAGTTTATCTGCTGGAGAAGCCAGAAAGGTACGTGTTGGATTTGTCTTTGCTACTTCCCCAACCCTGCTCGCTCTGTCTTGGACGTGGTGCAGAGGAAACCTTCAGCTGAGTGGGTTCCTGGCATCATTCATTTTCATCAATACCTTTTGAATCCATCCTGGCAGGATTCCCTCCCTCCTCCTCACCCCCTTTTCCCAGTCCTCTGCACTGTGTGCTTAATAAGTGCTAACCACAAATTGGATTGACAATCACCTCTTCACGCCCCACCACCTACATCTTCCAGTAAATGGGATGGAAAACCACTTTCACATCTTTGGCAGGCTCCAGGGTTCTGGGGAAATCATGATTTTGAGAGATTAAAACATTAACTGGGAACACCTGAAGTGGGATTTTTTTAAATCCCTGTTCCTTTTGTGCTTTGGAATCAAGAGCTTCAGCTTTGAAAAAATTAATGGGGATTAAGCTGCACCAGTTTTGCAGGTAAATTAAGGAGCCCTGACCTGATGTTGTTCCCATTGCAGCTGTCATTTGCTCTGAGCATCCTGGGAGGCCCAGCAGTGATGCTTTGGGATGAGCCCTCGGTGAGCGTGGACCCCAAAGGGCAGCGCCGCATGTGGTGAGCAGCCCTGGCCTGGCAGGAATGGGAATCTGGGACAGGTTTAACAGGATGGGCTCACCCATCATTGCAGGAACTCTTGGGCAGGCGGAGGGGACAGTGGAGATCTGCATTTTCCCTTTTTCCCAATGCCCAGGGGATGGGGAGAGCTTGCTGAGCTCCTCACCCAGCTGGCAGCAAGCCCTGTAACATAATGGTCATTGATACACCCCAAAAAAATGACCCCATCATGGTCATTAATACACCCCAAAAAATGACCCCATAATGTCATTAATACACCCCAAAAAATGACCCCATAAATATCATTAATACACCCCAAAAAATGATCCCATAAAGATCATTAATACACCCCAAAAATGACCCCATAATGGTCATTAATACACCCCAAAAAATTACCCCATCATCATCATTGACACACCCCAAAAAATGACCCCATAAAGATCATTAATACACCCCCAAAAATGACCCCATAATGTCATTAATACACCCCAAAAGATGGCCCCATAGTGGTCATTGATATACCCCAAAAAATGACCCCATAAAGATCATTGATATGCCCCAAAAAATGACCCCATAATGTCCTTAATACACCCCAAAAGATGACCTCATAGTGGTCATTGATATACCCCAAAAAATGACCCCATAGTAGTCATTGATATACCCCAAAAGATGACCCCATCATGGTCATTAATACACCCCAAAAAATCTCAGTAGACACCAGCTGAACCCATGCATTTGGTACAAAAGACACAAATTTCTGTTTTCTTCAGAGCAAGAGAGGAAATTGTAGGAAGTCCTCCCTTGAGTCATCCAGGGCTGCTGTTAGCTTTAGCTTTTCATCAGTGCAAAATCTGGAGGGATGCTGACACGACAAATTACAACATAGCGGTGGCATTCAGATCATCTCTAAATGAGAAAACATAAGTCTTTTAAATAGTTCTCTGCTTTTTAATAACTTTAAAAAGTTGTTTCTAGGGAGGGAGACATAGACCAGTGTTGGAGTCCTGGATGCTGAGAATTTTAAACTTTCTGTGCTGAAGGGAACAGACCCACAAGAAAATATTATATTTGACCTGAGGCCGTGGAGAAGGATTCCAAAATTGATTGGTAGCACTGGGATTGTGGATGTGGAGTTTGATTAGAAGTGTGTGATATCACAGGGTGGAAAACTCAGAGTTTAAGGGTTTAGAATATAGTGATATATATAGAGCAAGATGGAGGTTTTAGGGTGGAGGCTGCTCCTTCACCTTCTCCTCCATGGGTTTGGGTGGTATTTTGTAATTGGACAGAAAATCCACATTGCAGACTTTGAGTGATCAGTTATTGGGTTAAAAGTGAAAATAATTTAGGTGTGATTCTTTAATTGCATAGTTTGGCCTCAAAAGACCTTGTAGAGAAAGATAGTTAGCCATTGTGTAGCCTGTTAGTAGCATGCTGCAGAACTCAGGACTTTTAATATAGATAAGAAATAACAAACACCTAAACCTGAGCACGAAACGCCCTCTCTAGCGCTTCAACCCCCACCTAGGCAGAGAAAAAGGAACCAGGAGGTTTTCTGTGGCTGTTCCCAGAAGTGACTGTGATCCCTCTGTTGCCAGGAGGATGATGGAGGCCTCCACGAGGAGCAGGGAGAGGGCAGCCATCCTGTGCACGCAGTCCCTGCCGGAGGCGGCGGCGATGTGCGACCGCGTGGCCGTCCTGGCGAGCGGCCGGCTCCGGTGGGCACGGCACCTGGGGGCTGGCTTGGGGCTGGCTTGGGCTAGTTTGGGGGTGGTCTGGGTTAGTTTGGGGTTAGTCTGGGGGTTGGGGTTCATTTGGGGTTCGTTTGGGGTTCGTTTGGCTTAGTTTGGGGTTAGGTTGGGGTTAGTTTGGCTTCGTTGGGAGTTGGGGTTAGTTGGGGTTAGTCTGGGTTAGTTTGGGGTTAGTCTGGGGGTTGGGGTTCATTTGGGGTTCATTTGAGGTTAGTTTGGGGTTAGGTCGGGGTTAGTTGGGGTTAGTTTGGCTTCATTGGGGGTTGGGGTTATGTTTGGGGTTAGTTTGAGTTAGTTTGGCTTCGTTGGGGGTTGGGGTTATGTTTGGGGTTAGTTTGGGTTATTTTGGGGTTAGTTTGAGGTTTGGGTTAGTTGGGGTTATGTTTGGGTTAGTTTGGGGTTAGGTTGGGGTTATTTGGGGTTAGTTTGGCTTCGTTGGGGGTTGGGGTTATGTTTGGGTTAGTTTGGGGTTAGGTTGGGGTTAGTTTGGTGTTTGTTTGGGGTTAGTTTGTGCTCATTTGGGGTTTGGGTTAGTTGGAGTTAGTCTGGGTTAGTTTGGGGTTCGCTTGGGGGTTGGAGTTAGTTTGGGGTTAGTTGGTGTTGGTTTGGGGTTAGTTTGGGTTAATTTGGAGTTAGTTTGGGGGTTGGGGTTATTTTGGGGTCAGTTGGGGTTAATTTGGCTTCATTGGGGGTTGGGGTTATGTTTGGGTTAGTTGGGGGTTAGTTTGGGGGTAGTTTGAGGTTGAGGTTAGTTTGGGGTTAGTTTGGGGTTGAGGTTAGTTTGGGAGTAGTTCAGTGTTTGTTTGGGTTAGTTGGGAGTTGGGGTTATATTTGGGTTAGTTTGGGTTATTTTGGGGTTAGCTTGGGGTTAGTTTGAGGTTTGGGTTAATTTGGCATTATTTTGGGGTTAGTTTGGATTAGTTTGGGGGTTGGGGTTAGTTTGGGGTTAGTTTGGGGTTGGTTTGTGGTTAATCTGGGTTAGTTTGGGGTTAGTTTGGGGTTAGTTTGGGATTAGTCTGGGTTAGTTGGGGGTTAGTTTGGGTTAGTTGGGGTTATTTTGGGGTTAGTTTGGAGGCTGGGGTTATTCTGGGGTTAGCTGGGGTTAGTTTGATTTTTTCTGTTCTTAATCTAATGGCAAATACTGGTTTGGATGCTGCCACGTGTGTAACAATCAGTTTTGTGAGAGGCAGCACGGTATGAAGAGCTGATGAATAAGAGGATGTACAGCCACTCCTCAGCTCCCTCAAGCCACAGATTTCTTTGCTGGTTGTGGTGGTCTGAGCAATGTTTCCCCCCTCTGCAGGTACATCGGTTCCCTTGAGGATCTCAAAAGGAAGTTTGGCACAAGTTACCACCTGGAACTCAAAATGACAGACGCGGGGCAGAGCGATGCTGTGCACGCCGAAATCCTGAACCTCTTCCCCCAGGCAGCTCGGCAGGAAAGGTCAGTGCCCATGGGCTGCCCACAGCCTGGATTTGGGCTGGCATGCTCTCTTCCTCCTACTGACCTTGCTCAGTGATTTACCTGGCACTGTTTTCCTGCAAACCCCCCCAAACTGCACTGCTGAGTCACAAGATGAAGAATTCATTTTTTTTATTACTCTTTCAGGACTTCTTCCGTGCTCACCTACAAGATTCCAGTGGCAGATGCACTCCCTCTGTCCAGGTCTTTCTCCCAGCTAGAAGCAGGTAAAAGGAAGCAATCAGTTAAATAAGGAAATCACTTTCAAATTGTTTCTGTGGATTTGGTTTTTAAGGATGTTTTCTCCATTCCTCCGCAGCCAAACGGAATTTCAAGCTTGAGGAGTACAGCTTGTCACTGAACACTTTGCACCAGGTAGGTTTGTGCAGGAGCTCCAGGTTGGGAACTGCCTGTGGGAAAGGAAGAAATAACCTGTGACCAGCACAAATACAGCCAGCCCACGGCAATGATGGGTGCTTCCCACTGCAGGTGTTTGTAGACCTCACCAGGGATGCAGAGGAGCACGACCTGGAGGTGGCATCCAACGGGGCTGTGGAGCAGAGACCCCTTCACCCCTGATTTCTGGAGCCACAGTGGGAAACATTCCATGCATTTCATCAGTGTTACTGAATTTCATCCGTGAAATCACTGGTAGCTGTGACCAGCTGCAGCCCCAGCACTCGGTGACCCACGTCACAGCACACACAGCCCTGCAGGTGTTCTGCCTCACAGAGAAAAAAGAGTTGTTATTTTAATAAATAAAGCCTTTATCCTTTGACACATTGATGCCTGACTCTCATCTGTGCCCCAGCTCAGGGTGGCTCGTGGAGTTTGAATTCCTGACCCCGAGGCTGTGAGGGACACTGGGCTGGGAAAGGAGCTTGGTCCCTGGGGAGAACCAGGAGCAAAGCCTGGGTGGCTCTGACACCTCACTCATCCATGGCAGGAGGACACCAGGTCTCTGCCTTGTCAGCCCTGAGAATCACCCTCTGCCTGGTGGCATCTGGCCAGCAGAGCTGCTGATTCCTGGGAGAGAGAGGGACAGGGCTGTATTTTGACCCAAAAAGCTGTTCTTGCTGTGAGTTCCAGCTCAGGCCAACTTGGCCCATCTCATCCCCACCGCTGGGGCCAGGGACAGAGGGAAGGAGTCAGCAGTGGCTGGATAAATGTAATGAAAATTGATACCTCTTATATCATCACCTATAAAACACAATTATTTAGAGTCAAAATAAGGTGTGCTTTGACCCAAAATAGAGCTGAAGAAGGACAGCAGGCTGAGCCTTGCTTTGGTCACTGGGAGGAGAGGGGGGCTCCTCACCAGCACCCACCCCTGTGGGTGCCTGGGAGGGATGGGGCAACTGATGGGGAGCTGGGGGCAAGCTCCATCACCCTGACCCTGTCTGAGCAGGTCAGCATCTCCTCCTGGATTATCTGCCTGCCAGGGCTAGAGTTAAAAAGTAAATTTAAAATAAAAAATAAATAAATACAACAGGAACTCCCTGCATTCGAGTGTTTCCCCCTGTGCCCTGCTGCCCTCTCCCCCAGCACCCTCTGGCAAAGGCTGGGGACCCACTGGAGGCCAGGGGCCATGCCATGCCATGGGATGGACACAGCAGCACGACCCTCACCGTGCCCTGAGCTGCCCTGGTTGGTGTGGGTGATGCTGGGGGTGCAGGCAGGGGTGGTGCTGGGCTGGGACACAGCAGGGAGAATTCTGCAGGTGCTTTGGGCAGGCAGGGATGTGGGCAGGCAGGTGCCAGCAGGTGGCTGCCGTGGCTCACAGATGGGCTGCTCTGCCAGGAGCAGTGCCCAGAGCCGCCACCCACACCCGGGGCTCTGCTCTCCGCATGGATCTCCCAACATCGGGGCTCTGCCAAGGAGGTGGGCAGGGAGGAGACTGAGATTCACTGCTGGGACCTGGCATCTCCCCCTCTTCACCTTAGGGTTGTTGTTTTCCCTTTGCAAGGAGGGGAGGAGAAGGTTTGGACACCCAGGAGATGTTCTGGGCACAGGTTTAACTCCATCCCGTGCCCTGACTTCCTGCACCTCTGCTGTCTGCCTCGCTCCGACACATCTGAATGGGATTTAAACCTTAGGGGTGGGTTTTTCCCTCAGGCAGAGCAGAAGGAAGCACATCCAACTGCTCCACTTTTCCAAGCCCAGCCCCTGTCCCAGCCGCTCAGGCTCCCTCCCACCCCTGGTCCCTCAGCCCTGAGGAGCCCGGGGATGCTGCTTTGGGCAGCCACGCTCCAGAGCCTGGGCTGAAACCAAACCCATCCCCTTTAGAAGTGCAGGCTTAGTCAGGAGACGTTTCTTTCAGCATTTCCAAGATGTTTTTTAGCTGGAAGAGCTGTAGCTATCCAGGAGGCAGCATTTCGCTGCTGCTCCTGCTCTGTGGCTGATGCCACGGGAAGAGTTTGCCACCTTTTGTCGTCCCCTGCCTGTGATGTGACATCACTGTTGACTTCAGCCCCTCTTGCTGCACTGAGAAACACAGCAGAGTTTGCCAGAGAAAGGGTTTTTGTGTGGTTTGTTGTGGGGCTGGTTTTTCTTCTCCTGGCCACCACTCAAGAATGTCCTGAGTTATCTTCTCGGACAAGGCACTCCAGTGCCCCAACAGCGACGTGCTCTGTTTGCTCCTTCTGACACAAATAAAGCTGGAGCTCTGCCAGGGAGGAAGGAGAAGGAAGCCAGGGAACAAAAGAAGCCGTGGTGTGAGGAATGTCTTGCAGAAGTGTCTGAGGGGGGAAATAAACGACAAAGGAGAGCTGGGAGTCTCGGGGAGAGTCGGCCAGTCCAGCCCAGGGAGGCTCAGCACCTCTGCTCCTCCAGGACAGGCTCTGCATTCCTCTCACACCTTCCTGCCGAGGTAAGGCTGAAGCTTTCTTCCTAAACCTAAATAACAAATGTTATTTTGAAGTGTGAAACCCCCAGTAAATGAAGATGCTGTTAATAACACCGGGTGAGGGTACAATGTGTGGGTGGGGCACGGGGCATCTTTCTAACAGGTTGAGTCAAGCTTAGGGGGGTTTAAAGGCAACAGAGTCTTTTTAGCCTTACTTGGAGATGAAGTAGAACACAAATGGAGCTCAGCTGATGGCAGAGGTTTATTTCCAGTGTTTCTCAGCACCACAAGGAAGCAGCGGCTTCAGCTCAGTGTTTTAAATGATCCAGGACATACGAGGAGCAGATTTCTTTCCCTACCTCCAGAGTAAGCTAAAGTTTGGATTTAAAAGTTCTGTCCATCTTGTGCTCTAAAAAATATTCCTCCTGAAATACCACAGGAGCAAAGAAATCAGTTGTGCCACATGTCCCCCAGCTGCCCAAACCCTGCAGCAGCACGGGGTCAGTGGGCACTGAGGGGTGACCACATGAGGGACAGGTGGGATGTCCAGGATGAGCTCCTGGTGTGCCACTCTCCACCCAGGATCTCCTGGGGGTGTCAGCCTGCTGAGATTACTCCATGGGACCCTTAGAACCAGCTGGCCAGGAGCTTTAGCTGTGACACCAACCCTGTGGCAGAGGTGGAGATGTGCACAGGTGACACACAACCTCCTAATCCTCACTTCTGTGGGGTGAGAAAGCAACCAAATAATAGCAAGTTTAAACCCACAGTTTATTCAAAGTTTAGAGATTATTACACAGGCTAAATTCAAATTTTTGTACACCTGGGTTTAGGGAGACCACCAGTGAGGAAAAACCCAGTCTAGAGGTGATGGCAAAATCCAGGGCAAGCGTTTGCAGCCCATTTGTTGCAGCTGCTTTTCAGCATTTCAGAGCCTGCTGTCTCATCACACCAAGAGTCAACCCCTGAGGGCTGAATAGAAGTATCTGGAGGAAGATAAACTCTGTTTTGCCTGTCAGCACCATGAGGCATTGTTCCCCAGGGGAACAGGACAACGCAAATCTTCCTTCCCTATGACAGGAAGGCTTGAAGGGATTAGGTCTGTAACAGCTCCGATTTTTCCACCTGAGAATCACTTAGAGAAGATCAGGATTTTGTTGAAAAGCAGATTTTAGCTGCAGATGTGACAGGAGAGCAGTTTGGCCATGTGAGCAGAGCTCTTTTACATGGAGCTGCTGAATCCTTTTGCTCATTAAAGGTGCTCATGGATATTTTATGGATGGTTAAAAGCACACGTCTCATCTGCAAAAATCTCACAGGCAGCTTTGTGCTTTACTTCTTTCAGTTCCCACTTGGACCATGTCATTTTGAGGATTCTGCCCTGTCTGTTGGAGTAACACCTCAGTCGTGCTTGTGGCCATTCAGTTTTATCTCATTTCTCATTAATAACCTGCCAGTGACATCTCTCCCACGCACTTCCAAGAATTTGCTCTCTCATGGCACCGAGTTCCCTCCAGCAGATGCTGTTCTCCACAAGAGCTCAGCTCACACCACAGCCAGGAGTTGCTCAACACTTCTTGGTGTTGAGCCTAAAGCACATTAAAATTGCAAGCAAATGGATTTTAGGGATTTTAATTGACTTTATTGTTGTTGTTTCTTGGATATGGAGCCCACCCAAGCTGATTAGATCATGTAATGTGATAGTCCCTTTTTTATTTCATCAATAAATGATGAACTCCTCCCAACCTCCCCATGCTGAAGCATGGAAGCCTGAAATTCTGATTTCTATCAGCGTTTGCTGCTGGGCTGTGAGGGCTGGAGTGTGTTGAGGGTGATGAGATCTCTTGGACCCTGTGCTGCAGGGGGGGTTGTGCTCAGCACACAACATCTGGGTTACTTCAGCTCATTCTTGCTGTAAAAAGGGAGAAAAAGTTTCACTGCACATCTGTAAGGACTGTACAAACAAAACCAGTTGCTGCTGGTTTGGCTTTTGTTGTATTTGAAAGCAATTTTCAAAAAGAAATTGTCTCTAGGTTCAAAGATGAAGACAGTCCAGAGGAATATAAGTGTACTCCAGCAAACTAAAATTCTCTTGTGGAAAAATGTCCTGATCAAGTGGAGGATGAAGATGCAGAGCTTTCAGGTAAGAAAAATTAATAAATAAAACCAAAATAGTGGATAACTACTGAGAGTGCCCAATCCCTGCATGCCCCTAGACACCAACTTCTTTGGGTAAAATTAGAACTTAAAGTACTTTTGCAAAGCCTGACTGGCAATGATCACTTGGAGACTTGAATTTTTTTTAAAATGGTGATATTTATGTCTGGTTTGTGACAAATGAGGGCACAGATGGGCTCTTGGAGCAGGTGATGGGCACAATGCAGAGAATCTCTCCATCCCCACCTAAGAAACGGGTGTGACCAAATCCCCCTTATTTACATTTTAACCCCACAAAGACTGAATTCCTCGTGTTCCCATCTTAATCCCACAAAGAACCAGCTTTTACACTGCCATGACGTTCTCCTCCTGCTCTCCCTGGTGCAGGAGTGGATTCTGTCCCTGCTCTTCCTGCCCCTGGTGTTCGTCGTGTCCGCGCCGCCGTTCATTACGCAAACCCAGTACCCCGAGGCGCCCGCCGAGTACCTGGGCTACCTGGATGACCCTGCCTTCAATGCCACCGGTGTCACCGTCACCTTCACCCCCGCCACGGCCACCACGAGGCACATCATGAGCAAAGTGGCCTCCAGCTTTGTCATGGCGGGTGGGTTTTGCTTTGTAACTATTGGATTTTGGCATTATTGGACCGGCTGTGCGTGCGCTGTGTTGTAGCAGTTCTCCAACATCTTTGATCAGGAGATGGCTTAAAATCCATCCTAAATCCTTCATTTTCACAAATATTTCCTCTCTAGGATTTAAACTACCTGTGAGGCCAGTGTGCCCTTCTGAACTGGAAAGCTCTGCCTTACCTAATATTCCCTAATACTTTTAAAACACATTAAAAACCATTCTTTTGAGGTGCATTTCTTCTCACCTGGTCAAGTCTGAAATATTTAGAGCTGCCTCCCTGGGCAGTGACAACTGGAAAAGGAGGAGCTGCAGTGCTGAGAAAGCAGAACATTCCCTCAATGCCTCTGGACACATCTCCACACTCACAAAATCTCACGGCAATATTTTTCTGGCACTCCACAGGTATAAAACTAGTGGAAGTGGAAGATGAGAGAGCCATGGAGAAAGTCTGGATTTCAAATAAGCAAACTATAGGAGTTGTATTTAAGGACAACTTCTCCTACCACCTCAGGTTTCCTACCGCCCATGTGGTTATTCCCAATGAAGTCATGGGATATGTAGGTAATACAAAATGAGAATTTCAGGGTGGTTGCCTGGTGTGGACAGGGTGGGAATAATCCCCATTTGTTAAGTGATTCAATAAATTGTGGGTTTGGGTGGTTTGGGGTTTTTTTTCTTGTCACTGTCCATTTGAAGAGTTTCCCACGGTGCCAGTGTGTTCTTGTCATAGCATTTAATAATGAACATTGATTACTTTTCATTAGTGTGGTGCCCTTTGCCTTGCAGACACCTGCTATAACTTCTCCTTTATGAGCTGTGAGAGCCCAAGGTACTGGTACAGAGGCTTCCTGTCCCTGCAGTCCAGCATTGATGCTGCCATTATAGAGGTAAACCCAATTTAGGAACTGATGGAGACACCCTTATATTTTAAATATAATATAGGAAAGGCAAACTCTGCTGTGGGAATAGCAAGGGATGGCTTTGTCAGAAAATAAAGCTGCTTTTAAAACTCAATCCAGGGAGGATGAAGCAGGACATTCCTTGTATAAATGCACCTCACTGCAGAAAATAAGCAAAACACTGATCTGTTGCCCTTGCATTCCTTTAGATGGTGACAAATCATTCTGTTTGGGAAGAAATGGAAACCATTGCTGGTGCCAGGATGAAGTCCCCGAGCATCATCTTCTACGTCAGCCTGGAGTACAGCTACTTCATGGTCATCACTGCGATGTGCTTCTTCCCCTTCATGTATTTCTTATCAAGGAATGTCACACGAGAAAGGAAGCAGCTCAAAGAATTGATGAAGACCATGGGCCTGCAGGACATTGCATTTTGGTGAGCTCTTTTTTTAACTGGAATTCGTTTGCCAAAAATCAGCCTGTTCCTGGGCACTTGGGGTATTTTCTGAGTCCCCAGGATGAAGGAGGAATTGAGAATCTGACTCCATGTTCTTAGAAGGCTAATTTATTATTTTATGTACTTATGTTATATTAAAGAAAGCTATACTAAAACTACACTAAGGAATAGAGCAAGGATGCAGACAGAAGGTTACAAAGAATGATAATGAAAAACTCGTGACTGCTTCCAGAGTCCTGACACAGCCTGACAGTGTGTGGTCACTAAGTCAAAACAATTCACATGAAACCAATCAAACAGTCTCCTGTTGGGAAACACTCTCCAAACCACATTCCAAAGCACCAAACACAGGAGAAACAATGAGATAATATTGTTTTCCTTTTTCTCTGAGACTTCTCAGCTTCCCAGAAGAAGAAATCCTGGTGAAGGGATTTTTCACAAAATATGACAGTGACAGGCACTTGAGAAGCCAAATAATGAGTTAAATGGGTTTGTAACTTTTTTCCAGCACTCTGTGAGATTGATTCCTGGTAGAGACCAGGAAACACCGCTGTGCAAATATTTCAGTCAGTCAATGAAAAAACAGGCTTGTATTGCTTGATAATTTATGTCAAATATTAGTTGATGCAACTGATCAGTGCTTTTGTTCAGTTTCTCATCCAGAGGGTTGAGCATGGCCGTGGTGTCCTCTGATCCCTGAGGCATTTCCTCCTGAGCTGGATCACCTGTCTGTTCTGAGGATGTGAAAGAGAAATGATTGCCACGGGAAATAATTAATATTTCCATTTAAACTCTTCTGAGGTGCAGATGAAGTTGTAAGCAGAGGTGTTAATTACCCCCAGGGCTGATGGCACCTCTCCCTCCCCAGGCTGTCCTGGAGCTTGCTGTACTCCCTGTATGTGCTGATCTTCTCCTGCCTGCTGACGGCCCTGGTGCTGCACGAGCGCTTCTACACCAGCAGCTTCCCTGCAGTCTCACTCCTCTTCTTCCTCTATGGCCTGGCATGTGTAAGTCAGGCTGTACAGCCAGATTTCCTCCCCAGTGATTTATTACTGTGCTGGTGAGCCTGAGCATTGCTCCAGAGCCTTTGTGCTCAGCAGCTCTGTGGGCCATGCTGGCTGAAACATCTGAGTGGCTTTTCCAGGCCAGCAGCAGAGGTTTGATTTGCAGCCTGAAGGGCTGACAGGCTCTTGTTTGGCTACAAAAGGCCCAGTTTGAAACTCAGATCAACCCACTAAGAAGGGCTTTAGTGGATTTTATTACACAGACTCAGCTCAGCAGAGATCTGGTGCCTGGCAGATGGAAGTGCTGCTGTTAAGAATATTTCTTTC
Organism: Haemorhous mexicanus; assembly: GCF_027477595.1. NCBI lineage: Eukaryota > Metazoa > Chordata > Aves > Passeriformes > Fringillidae > Haemorhous > Haemorhous mexicanus. The sequence continues at coordinate 9,652,678 of NC_082360.1, read as the reverse complement.
TTTCAGTGGTTGAAGGAAAGTCCTGTCCTTACAGATCCACCTGGTTTTCATGCTCTGCTCCCTCTTAAGGACCTCCAAGCTTGTCAGCTCCACAGGCTTCCTCATTATCTTTATCTTCGGGTTCCTGAGCCTGGCAGTGCTGATAGAAGAAGTCCCCAAGCCCCTGAAGTGGATCCTTGGTCTCATGTGTCCTTTTGCTTTCAACACTGGCATTGCCAAGGTACGGGGGCACCACCCCTGCAGCTGAACCAACCAACCTTCCTTCCTTCCGCCACTTCCGCCACTTCCGCCACTTCCGCCACTTCCGCCACTTCCTTCCGCCACTTCCTTCCGCCACTTCCTTCCGCCACTTCCTTCCTTCCGCCACTTCCTTCCGCCACTTCCTTCCTTCCGCCACTTCCTTCCTTCCTTCCTTCCTTCCTTCCTTCCTTCCTTCCTTCCTTCCTTCCTTCCTTCCTTCCTTCCTTCCTTCCTTCCTTCCTTCCTTCCTTCCTTCCTTCCTTCCTTCCTTCCTTCCTTCCTTCCTTCCTTCCTTCCCTCCTTCCCTCCTTCCCTCCTTCCCTCCTTCCCTCCTTCCTTCCCTCCTTCCTTCCTTCCTTCCTTCCCCTGCCAGTGGAGAAAGGTGCAGGAATTCCTGCCCTTAGCTCAAAAATCCAGCTGGAAACCACCCAGGCACTTTCCCTTCCTGTGCACAGCCTGTTTGAGTCTCCCAGGTGAGCTGAGCTGTGCTGGGCAGCACAGAGGGACTCCCACACCCCCATCCCACTCCCCTGCTTCAAAAGCAGCTGAATGCAGAGACAAGCAGGGCTCTTGGCACAAAAAATCCTGCTGTTGTGCACATCTGCAGCTTCTCCATGGCCCCATCCTGCACACAGCAGCCCATTGTCCTCAGGGACATCAGGGACAGCATCCTTGGCTGCCCAGCCACTCCCCTGCTCCTTCCTGGCAGCAGGGACTGTGCAATTCCTGCTGGATTCCTGCTGCTGCTGCCCTTCCTCCACCCCCACCCTGCAGAAATCCGTGCCATTGCCCAGTTTTCCATTAGTCATATCTGCACAGCTCTTGCCAGCTCTGGTAATCTAATATTTGATTTCTTGATGTATATTAAAGAAAAATCTGCCTGGGAGAGGAGATTTCTGCAGCAGCAGAAAAAGGGACTGACTTTGTTAATTTGCCATATGGTTAAATCAATCATTATGTAAATTATAACATTTTTGTTGTGACTCTGTCACATCAAGAGTTCTCATATCAGGTTTTTCTTAATTGATGTCCTCTAAAACTCTGATATTTTCTTCTGTTTCTGGATTGATTGAAAAATTCTGGATTAAAGCATGAAGATCTCTGCATGGAGCAAATTCATTCCCTCTCCCCTTTAGAAAGAAAATAAGAACAGTTGGTCAGTACTGCAGATGATTTCTGGGTTAAGAAACAGAGTTGCACCCATGGTTTGGTGGCATCTGCATTTTTTCCAGCCTGAAATTTGTTCTTCTTTCTCCTTTATTTCAGATTTTCGATTTAGAGAAATATGGAATAGGTTTCTCCTTTTCCAACCTTATGGAGGAGGCATCCTTTTTATTTTCAACCTACATACTGCTGGTGTTTGACTCGGTCTTGTACATGCTGCTGGCTCTGTATTTCGACAAAATTCTGCCAGGTGGGAATGATTTATTTTTATTTACATGGATTGCATGGGCTGTATCAAGGAAATTATGGGCTGCTCCTTTCTTGGATTCAACCAAAATAAAGTTTGGACTAAAAGAAATTTATGATGTCATAGAGTGACTTTTCTGTTTCTGGCACCCGCCAGATTCAGAGAATCCATGGCAACAAAGTATTTAACACTTTTTATTTAATATTTTTTCTTTCTAATTATGAGATTATAGTGTAATGACATGTAGGACAATACTTTAATTCATTACAAAAACCACTGAATTCATGACATAATTCCCTGGAGCCACCCTTCTTGTCTCCTCTACCTCTGCTCCAAACCTGGCGGGGGGTTGACTGGAAAAAGCAGCAATTTTGTGCTATTTGAAACTCCTACAAGTTTAGTCTAGGCTGGTGTCTTGGCTGTGCCTTTGGTTGATGTCAGGCCATCTTTTTGCTCTCCTGGCAGGCAAATATGGGATCCCAGCCCCTCCTTTGTTCTTCCTGAAGGCCTCGTTCTGGATGAGGAGCAGGAGAGGCTCCACCAGGGCCGTGCCCAGAGCCACAGCAAACCCTGAGGAGCTCCTGGGGGATGATGTGGAGCCTGTGCCCCCCGAGTTCCTGGGGAAAGAGGCCATCAGGTTCAGAGAGAAGGGATTGCTCGTGTCTGGCTTAGGGCTCCCCACTCCTTCCATCAGCTTGGGTTGGACTTTTCTAGACAGCTTTCATGTCCATGAGGCTCTTGCAAAACATTTTGTTTCACAGAGAAAAATTGGAGATAAAGATGTTTCACAGAGAAAAATTAGAGATAAAAAGATAATTCAGACTGGTCACTAAAGGTAAAATTTAGGTAAATTTAGATTTAAAAAACTGGGGTTTTTTTTGTTTTTCTGTTGTTTTTTGTTGTGGACTTTCAGTGTCCTTTAGGAACAAAAGGGAGAATGAAGAGGGTAAAAGTGTTGCTGTTGCAATGGGGAGTGGGGCTTGGCCCTGTCTTTGCCACTCTTGGTGCCCCATTTTCGGTGCCAGGTTGGGATGTTCACACCTGGGCACAGAGCCTGTCAAACCTGTGAATCTCAGCTTTGTTTCTTAGCACCCTTTTTTTCTTCATGCCATTTCTGTCATTGTAACTTAAGGTCCATAAACATGTAAAAGGGCAGCAGGGAAAAGCATTTACAGAAATCCCTAAATAATAACCTCCTGACCTTCCTTTTAGGCTCCACAATATTAAAAAAGCCTATAAGGACAAAGACAGGAAGACAGAAGCTTTGAGAGGTATGAAAGCTGTGAGACTGATTCCTGCTAAAGGCAAGAAAACAGCATTGTGCAAACAGTCAGTCAATGCAAAAAACATTGCATTGCTTTAAAATTTATGTCAACCATTAATTATGTGATTGATCACTATTTTGTTCAATTTTTACTAATTTGCTGGTTTTAATAAGACTAAAGAGAAGAAATAGTTTAATTTTTAAAAATTGTTTTATTTCTGTCTTTTCTGCAAAATACAGACCAACTCCTTATGCCTTTAAATATTTGCAGAGCTTTGCCCCACTCAGAGCTCTTTTGGCTAATTATTATCCCTTAATTCTTGTACTGTTTGGCTTCTCCTGCCTTTGACAGTGAGGGAGGGCAGGTCAAACCTCATTTCTCCCCAGACTTGGTTGTTATTTTTGTTCTAGGTCTGTCTTTAAACATTTATGAGGGTCAGATCACTGCCTTGCTGGGCCACAGTGGGGCTGGAAAGACAACGCTGCTGAACGTGCTCAGTGGGCTCAGCTTCCCTTCAGAAGGTAGGACGAGGCTGGGATGGGGTGGCCTTGATCCAAAAGCTCTGAAGATCAATTCATTCCTCCTCATCCCACTGGATACAATCTGAGTTTGAACACACAGGCGTCTGCTGAGGAAGGGTGGAGCCTCCCTGGAAATGGAAAATGCAAACCCTCTCCCTGTGAACTGTTATAATTTTGAAATTAAGGGGCTCTAAGGCAAAAATATGGGAGTAGGAATAACAGTTCTTTATGAGGAAAAAAAAATAAAAATTAAAAGAAAATATAAAAATACAAATGCAGTGATACAAACCCACACTGCCAGAGTCAGAGCAGGCCCTGCCCCCTGTGTGTCAGGGTGGTGGCACAGTCCCATCCCAGGGGGGCTCAGGGTGGTGGCACAGTCCCATCCCAGGGTGGCTCAGGGTGGTGGCACAGTCCCATCCCAGGGGGCTCAGGGTGGTGGCACAGTCCCATCCCAGGGGGGCTCAGGGTGGTGGCACAGTCCCATCCCAGGGGGGTCAGCCCTCCTGCAGTGCCAGCTGTGGTTCTGCTGGAGCAGGGATCCTGCACAAGGGGGGAGTTTTCCTCTGGACCTCCAGGGCTGCTGGAGATGGGCCTGCTCTCCCTCTGGGAATGCAGGGCAGGAGAAAGCTGCTCCTCTGGGAATGCAGTGGGCAAAGGCTGCTGGGGTGTCCCAAAGCTCAGATTGGATCCAGGTAGGAATGCTTGGCTCCTCCCCTGGGCAGAGCATCTCCCCATGGGATGGTGGAATTTGATCAGCCATGCAGGGACACTCCCTGGCCATGGGCAGAAGGTAATCAATAATTAATGGCCCATGAACAGAAGATAATTAATAATCAATGGCCCATGAACAGCAGAGATCTCCTGGAGGGAGGATTGGCTGTGAAGAGATAAAGGAACCTGCCCCATGAACAGCAGAGAACTGCCCCAGCTCTGACAGATGGCAATAGAATATTGCCAGAATATTGTTACCCCCAGCCACATCTTGCATTTCCAAGCTAAGACATCCATTTATCCCCATGAACAGGCTCTGCCACCATATACAGCTACAAACTCTCTGAAATGGGAGACAGGGAGGAGATCAGGGGGATGATTGGGATTTGCCCACAGCTGAACACGCAGTTTGAGGTCCTGACAGTGAAAGAAAACCTGAAAACCTTTGCGGAAATCAAGGGCATCAAGTCCAAAGAGGTGGAGCAAGAGGTGAGTGTGTGTTCCCCACCACTCCATAGAGACTCCTTTTGCACTGGGAAGCTCAAAGAATCCCCCGAATCTTCTGAAAATTGAAGCTCCAAGCCCCATCCAGCCTGGCCTTGGACACTTCCAGGGATCCAGGGGCAGCCACAGCTTCTCTGGGCAGCCTGTGCCAGGGCCTCCCCAACCTCACAAGGAATAATTTCCTTCTGATGGCTAATTTAAATCTAAATCTACCCTAATAAAGGATGGAAGGACAATGGCTGCTGAGAATGGACATCCTTGTGCTGTTCTAGGTGCAAAAGATTCTGGAACTGCTGGATATCAGCAACGTCCAAGACACCCAAGCTGAAAAACTGAGTGGTGGACAGAAAAGGAAGTTATCCATTGGAATAGCCGTGCTTGGAAACCCCCAGGTAAAGCAGCAGACATGGCTCTGTGATGTAGGAAATACTCAGGTCCAGCATAATTAAAACCTTGGGCATGTATTTGGCTCTAGGATTTCTGACTTCTTTAAAGTGCTTATAATTAGATTGAATACGTTTCATAACTTCTTTTGTTTTTTAAATTCATAACCCACCTTGCCAGCCGAGTTTTGAAGCAGGCAGAGTTCCCTGAGCTCTCACAGCCCCCAGAGCAGCTGCCCTTGTCTGAAAGATGCCCAGGCTCTCTTGCCTTCAGAACACCAAACCCTGTCGGGGTACCTGTCGCCGATTCCCCAACTTCTGGGACTCTGGCTGGGCCCTCCCTGGGGGCTCCCCTGTTGGGAGAGACCCTTCTGGAGTGGTTTTGTGTCAGGAAAGAGACCCACTGGATCTTTTCAGTCTTCAGGTTCTTGTTTATTATTATCTTATCTGGAGTTTTGCACGCTGTCCACACCAGGCTCTGCGCACTGGAAAAGCACTGCAAAAATGGCCAACCATCTCTTGTTGCAAGGTCTTTTAAAGCTAAACTATCCAATTAAGAACTGACACCTGGATTATTTCCCTTTTTAACCCAATAACTGATCCCCAAAAGCCCCCAATGCAGACTTTTCCATCCAATTGCAAAATGCCACCCAAACCCATGGAGAAGGAGGAAGAAGAAGCACGAGGAGGAGGCTCAGGATGACACCCTGTGCCCTCCAGCTTGCTTCTATCCACAACATACTAAAAATCCTAAAATCTAAATTTCCCACCTAAGTGATACACCTACACTACTCTCTATAATCTACTTCACACCCTAGTGGATTCTGGAGTTTAGAAAACTTTCTCCATGAATGAGGGTCAAAGTCAGTGCTCCCCTGGGGGTCAGGGTGCCCCAGAGCAGACAGAGAAATATTCCCAGTGCCCTGGTGTAGGAGTGTCGGGGGTAGGGCGGTGGGGATGGATGGAGACGAGAGATCTCTGCAGCCAGGTCTGGAACTTGGGGTTTATTGCAAAAGGCCAAGTGCAGGGCCCTGCTGGGAGCTGCCAGCCACAGCTCAGAGCAGGCCCAAGGGAAGTGAAGACAGTGGGAAAGAGGATGAGAGAGAGAGAGGATGATAAGATGAGAGTAAGAGGGTAAGAGAACGAGGTTCCCATTCCAATACAATAAATCTTCTTCTGTGCTGAATATTCTCATTCTCACTAACCAATCTAGTACAAGATACAAATCCTACAGCATTCACACACAACCTATAAGAATCATTACATGACCACACTGTGTTACATTTTAAAGCCTAAAAACTCCTCTTTGGGCCCTTCTGCCAAGCCAGCAGGGTCTGCTCTGCCCCTTGGAGCTGCCTGCAAGCAGAGGGTGTTGTTCCATCACAAGGGGATTACCTTCAGCCAGCCACACCATTGTTTTCCCGTTGTTCAGTAACTGAGGGATCTCAAAGCTGCTTTCATTTCACTCTCACTTATAGTTTCCATATTCTCAAAATCTTTTGCCAGGCAATCATATTCATAAGGCTTTCCTGTTCCATCTTCCCCAACACCCTGGGTTTCCAAATAACCCCCAAGCCACGCCACCACTGCAGCAATGGGGAATGCCTGATCCCCTCCTCCCTGCAGGTTTTGTTCCTGGACGAGCCCACGGCGGGGCTGGATCCGCTCTCCAGGCACCGGGTGTGGAGCCTCCTGCGGGAGCAGCAGGCGGGGCGGGTGATCCTGTTCAGCACCCAGTTCATGGACGAGGCTGACATCCTGGCAGGTGAGCTCTGCTGGGGCACCCCTGTGGGGTAACCCAGCAGCACAAAGCCCCAAAGATGGCAATGGCTGCTCTGCACTAGAAATTCCTTTGGCTTTTCCTTTCTCCAGACCGCAAGGCTTTTATCTCGCACGGGAGGCTGAAGTGTGTTGGCTCTTCTCTGTTCCTGAAGCAAAAATGGGGGATTTGCTATCATTTAAGGTATCTCCTGCAGCCCCAACAATACCTGGCAACATGCAAGTACAAGGGGACACCAGAATTAATGAAACCCTAGAGCAGATATCATCAAAACAAATTGCCTGCATTAAAATCCAGCTCCATTAATTAAAACAGCAGTAAGATTTAGAGTGAGGGTTAATTAATCCAGAGCAGGGAATGAATGAAGAATACTGGAGTTTGCTTTTTATGCATCCATAAAATGATGGATGTTGTTTGCTTGGGTGGGTTGGGGTTGTTTTTATTCCAAGCCTGAATGTCTGTGGTTTTTTCCACACAACAGGATCCATGTCAGTGAGTCTTGTGACCTGGAGAATCTGACATCCCTGGTGAGAGGGTACATCCCCAATGCCACGTTCTCAGGACACACCCAGTATGAACTGAGATATAAACTGCCTTTAGAAAACATTGATAAATTCCCAGGTAAAGTATATTAAACTAACTGAGGATTATTCATAGGGAAAAAAATATAATGACAAATGTGTGGAAGGAGAAATGCAAAGGGAGATTTTTTTATAGGAGTCACATCAGGACTTCAAAACCATCACAGTTTGAGTTTTCCCCACAATTTTATCATACATTGAAGATCAAATTGTGCAACAGATGCTTTTCTACTGTTTGCAGTGACAAACCCTGCAGGCTAAACTGGGCCACATGTGTTACTGAGAGTTCAGTTCTCTTTCTGCTAAATGAAAAGACAGAGATAAGAGAAACCCCACACAACCTGTGCTGCTCTGTGCCCATTTCTCACCCTCCGTGCCCGTCACTTCAGCCTGACCATCCCACAGAGGGTGAAAACAGTCTGAAATGTTGGTGCTAAGCAGAAGAACACCTTCCATGAGGATGGCTGTGGCAGTTTTGGTTTCCTCCACACCTTTGTGTCCTGGCAGTTCTCTGCCACTGGAGATGCTCCAGTCAGGTTGGCTCAGCTGAGCCAGAGTGGTCTGGATATCTGTGCTTGTGCCCTTATTTTATCTCTGCCCTCCAGATCTGTTCAGAGGCCTGGAGAGCTGCTCTGAGCAGGGAATTATCAACTATGGAGTCAGCATGACAACCCTGGAGGATGTGTTCCTGAGGCTGGAGGGAGAAGCCATGGACAATCAAAAAGGTACAATTTACAACCCACAGCCAAAGAGATCAGCTCCTCTGCAGTAACCTCCAAAGGTGCCTCTTAAACGTTCATGAATCCCAACCTAGAAGCTGGTCTCATGTAGCTGCAGCTCTCTTCATAGAGAGCAGGCAGGCACAACTTCCCAAGGATAATTCCTGGGAATCACAGCGAGGAACCTCAGAGAAAGAGAAAACAATTCTTATCTCTATTCTCTGCTCCTGTTTTCTTTGCAGATGTGGATTGTGTTAGGAAGATTCTTTACCTGAAGGGATTTGTCAGTTGAATTCTGCTGAGGATTGTTTTGTTTCCTTGGCCAATCACTCAAAGCTGTGTCCTGGCTGTCTCGGACAGTCTCAGGTTTTTTCTTTAGTATTCTTTGCAGTATAGTAGCTCTTCAATACAGTATAGTATTGTCTTGGTTTCAGAAGCCAGGTGTCTGCTAAGGAAGGCAGGAGCCTCCCCTGAAATGGAAAATGTGAACCCCTTCCCTCCCAATTGCTATAAATTTTAAATTAAGGGGCTCTCAGGCAAAAAAATATGGGAGCAGGAAATCACAGTTCTTCATTAGGGAAGAAAATAAAAGGATAAAATGAACAATGCAGTGAACGAAACCAGCCCTGGCAGAGCCAGAGCACAGCCTGACACCCTGTGGGTCAGGGTGCTGGCAGCAGTCCCACTGGAATTGTGGCTCAGCCCTCCTGCAGTGCCAGGGGTGGTTCTGCTGGAGCAGGGATCCTGGAGAAGGGTGCAGTCTGCCTCTGGAGATCCAGGGGCAGAGGCAGCTGCTGCTCCTCTGGGAAATCCAGTGCAGAAGCCGTGCTGGTGTTCCAGAATCTCCAGATTATATACGGGTAGGAATGCTTGGGTCCTCCCCCTGGGCTCCCATCTCCCAGTGGGATGCTGCAGTTCTTATCAGCCATGCAAGGACATTCAATGGCCTCTTATCAGCAGGTGTCCCTCAGAGGGAGGAGTGATTGTGGAAGAGATAAGGAAAACTGCCCATTGACAAAAGACAGCTGCCACACAGATGGAAATAGAATAAAATTTGCTTGGGAATCCAGGACAAGTATGAATGCAATATAATATAGTATATTAAAGGAATTGTTCAGCATTCTGAACCAATGGAGCCAGGTGCCAGTCACTCCCCACATCAGGGGCACCCTGCACCCTGTAGAATCAGACATAAATGTGCACGTGGAAACTCTCTGCAGATGAGCACGTCCCTGGGAAGGAGTGGGGAGAAGCAGAACCAGGATGCCCTGAGGAGGCCAGGCCAGGCTCCCTGCTGCTCTCGGACACTGGGATGGCATCAGTGCAGGGCCTGGCCCTCTGGAGGCAGCAGGTCTCTGCCATGGCACGGGTGCACTTCTTGAAGCTCAAGAGCTCGGTGAAGAACCTGCGGTCCATGTAAGTCCCAAGGGGGTTCTGCAGCAGAGCAGGACTCCTGGACAGCTAACCCATGTGATTGAGCAGAAGTCACTTTATTGTTCACATTGTGCTCTATTTGTACATTCTAACCCTACTGCACACTAATCACACATTTCTTGATTGGTGCCTCTACCTTGCCCACATGCTCTGCATGCACTTTTCAGGATATGTGGTTGGTTACAGTCCAGTGCTTCACAGACTTTCACTTTTTTCACGGCCTTTAGTTCTTGTGGTCTTGGCATTTTGTTTCTCAGCCTCTTCTTTCTTAATTTAGCACAATTTATGTCCCAGTAGCCGTGATGAATTCCAGAGGGCTCTGACAACAAGCGAAAATGGTTTGGCTGGAGCACACTGCAGCCCAAGCTGTTCAAATCCATTGGTACTGGGTTATCTCCTGGAGGTCTGGCATTGGACATGGTCACACCAGGAGGGACAACTTCCACACCCCTCTTTCCATGAATTTGGATTCATTGATGTGAGGTCTGGGCTAGGAAGGATCTTGGTCATCTGCACTCAGAGGAGGGGAAAGTTTTTTGCTTTGCAGTGCCAGTAACACAAAATCTCCCTTTTGTGCATTTTCATTTCTATGCTGAATAATTTATGCAAGAGAAACCCATTTTCTCTCGAAATAAAAGAATCATTTAGAAATACTTTTATGTCAAATTGAGGAAGTTTTAAAATAAGTCAGTCTGTACAGAGAGTGCTTTCAGGCTTCCTCTGCTCTTTTTTTTTTTTTTTTTTTTTTTTTTTTTTTTTTTTTTTTTAATTCTCTCATGTTGCCAGTGCTTGAACTCCTTTGGTCCCACTGGTGTTCAAGCTGGAGTTCCTGGTGGGGCACAAGGAACTAAAGGACGATGCTGGTTTATGAGAAACTTGTATCTAAAGGAAGTCTGAAAGGCATTTCATGGCAATAAAATGCTTAGAAGGGGCTGATTTATGAAAACCTTGTACCTAATGGAAGTCTGAAAGGCATTTCATGGCCCTAAAAAGTTGAGCAGTCTGGATCTGTGGTTCTCTCCCTGCTACATTTTGAATCATTTGGTGAATGATCAAGGTTTAAGACTTCTGGAAATAAAATTCTCTCTGGTCATTGGTGACAAGGCCTGAGGGAATGGCTGGAGCTGTGCCAGGGGAGGGTTAGGTTGGATTTTAAAAGGTTCTTCCCTAAGGGTGCTGGCACTGCCCAGGCTCCCCAGGGAACGGGCAGGGCGCCGAGGCTGCCAAAGCTCCAGGAGCGTTTGGACACGCTGCCAGGGATGCCCAGGGTGGGATTTTGGGGTGTCAGGGCCATGAGCTGGATCATTGTGGGTGCCTTCCAAGTCCGCATGTTCCACCATTCTATTAAAATTGCCAGAAGTTCTTAACAGAGCTCTGGGTAATCTGAATATCATCCACCCCTTCCAGCACACAAATGCATTCTGAACACACTTCTGTTCAATATCTCTTTTCAGAGTGTTAATTCATCTCTTTCTCAACGCAGTTTGCTGCTCTATGTGGCTTTTCTGCTTCCTCTGGTGTTGCAACTGAGCATTTTTGGTGGCTGGCAGAGCGTGAGTGCCTGGCAGCTCTCTCCTGCCCGGTACTTCCTGCCCCTGGGGAGGAAATCCTACCTGGAGACCACCACCCTCCTGCTCTACAACCACACAGGTGAGGGGAGAAGCTTCTCCTCATCCTCCCCAGTTCTGGGTTCTTGCTGCTCCAATGGAAAATGCAGGACAGAGCAGATGGTGTACATGAGGAGGATCCCGGGAGGATGAAGGCTTTAACAAGGGAGGAGGGATTGTCTTTAGGGGGTTGTGGGGCAAACCTACTGTGGCAGCTGGAGAGACCCTGATGAGAGATGTGCAGAGCAGGTGAGATAAGGTGGGGACAGGGTTCTCTCCCTGCCACAAATGCAGGTCTCTGTCCAAGCAATTTCAGAGTGTGGGGTTTTCAAAGCAGGCACCACACTCCAGGCTCACTCATGCTGAGTCAAGTTAGAGGGCTGCTCCCAGAGACTCACCTTCAACACTCCCATGAGTGGATGATATTTCATGTCATTCAGCCAGAGAATGACACTGGTATCTTCATCAGATGGGCCCAAAGGAAACTTCATTTTGTAGCACTTCAGGAGAGGCTAGGGGAAAAAAAGGACAATGCAAAAATTCAGTCTGAAATCCATTAACTTCCCAAAAACTAACGTGCAATGATCCAGCACACGTGTGCTGGCTGATCCCAATGGTTATTAGATTTCTTCTGGTTTTGTTTGGTGGTAATGGATTTAAAAATAAAAAAAAAAATAAAATCAACAAAGACTCTTTTGTTTCCCAGTGTTATAATTCCTCTGTTTTTGGTCCTCACACCAGGCACAGACGTTGATGAGCTAATCGATCTGCTCCAGAGCCAGGATATTACAGTGGAAATAGCAACGGAGGAAAATATCACAGAGGAGCTCGAACACAACGGCGGTCTGCGAGTGTTCCGCGAAGGGCAGGTGAGGATTTTTCTCCTCTCCCTCCAGTCTCCTCACAACAACTGAATAATTAAGAAAGGTACCTCCATCAGCTCTCTCTGTGGGATGGCCCTGTTGACTTTTTGTAAGGTACAAAAATTAGGAAGTGTTTTGAGCAGCAAAGTCCTTGCTAGAGGAGACCTTATCTCCCTGACCTTCCACCTCAAAATGTACATTTTTAGCACATCAATACCGACTTCCAGTACCTCATAATTTGGTTTTTTATAGCAAACAAGGCATAAACAAAGCTATTTCAGGCCTGCATTTTCCTGGTGTGCTCCTTTTCTACTGCTTCCCTGCAGATGGAAAAAGCCAGGAGTTCTCACCTTGTTTTCCTGCTCTTTGAAGAGCTTCAGGTTCACCGTGCTGTGCCACTTGAAGGCTGTCAACTGCTTCCCAGTGCTGGTGAACGTCATCAGCAATGCCCTACTGAGATCCCTCAACTCCACCAGGCACATCCAGGTCTGGAGCCACCCCTTCTTCTCTGTAAGTGAAGCCAGAAGCTGTCAGAAAACCGTTTAAGGTCTCACTGATTCATCAGATTTTATCACATGTAAATCCACTTTCCTTCACGCTGCGTCTGGAACCACCACGTTTGACTTCAGGAAAACCAGATTTTTCCCTCAAGGGCTGCTGGGTGGAGAGGGTGGCTGGAAGGGTTTTCCAGGAGGTTCCTTATTCTCTCCAACATGTTATTCAAGTTTTGGCCTGTCAGCTGGTGGAAGAGAGAGCTCCCCACAAATCTGGGATGGAGGAGTGGGACCTGCACCACCCATCTCTCCTCACCAGGAGGCACTTTGCATGGCTCTGCTTTGGGAAAACCTTCCCAAATTCGGTTTCAAATCCCTCTTTTTGTTCATACTGCTCTGTAAGCCATGAGGAATGCAGTAAAATGAATGGTAAAATGAATTGTAGGCATTTTCCACAAGTGCTTTGCTCGTCTGTTTTCAGCTGGTCAATCCAGAATACTGGGATTATATTGTGTCCATGTACCTCATTTATACGCTGCTGATATTCCCTGGTTTTCCTCCTCACTTTGCCATGGGCTACACACAGGATTGCAAGGTAAATTCCTTGGGATGGGGCAGGTTTGGGGTGGGCAGAAGGGATCACAACTGCACTGCCAGAAGGACGCTTGAGTACAGAACCATGGAATCATTCAGGCTGGAAAACACCTCTGAGGTAACTGAGCCCAGCCCTATCATTGGCAGCTTGGGGTGCTTTGACCCATGAGATGTTTTGCAGCCAGCACAAAATATTGAAAGACCAAAGGAGGTCGAATTTTACCCCAGAATCACAATGGTGACAGATTTTATTCCCTTTTCATTTCCTGGGGCCATTCCCATGGGTGCAGTTGGCCAATCATGCACAGGCAATAAACTACCCTTTAACATTGTGCCTTCCCAGGTGGGAGCTCGTGCCCAGCTGAGGATCTCAGGGCTCTCTCCCTCAGCCTACTGGTGTGGCCAGGCACTGGTGGACATCCCACTCTGCTGGATCCTGCTCTTCTCCATGTTTGGGTTCCAGTTTGCCTTGAGCATTAAGATTTCCGGCAGCGCCAGCATCACCTTCTTGCTGGTACATCCCATTCTGGTCCTTGGTGCTTTGCTTGGAAGGGATTGAGGGAAAATATTTTGTGTGGGGGCAGCTGAGACACTGTGGGTGCAGATGGTGCTGGAACACTCTTGGTCCTCTTAGTGACCTTCTTGTTTCACCTCCTATCCTTTGGGTTCCTCCAGCTGGAAATAAAAGGCAATAATTGCTTTAATGTATTCCTTTACACCTCAGAGTAAAATTGTGGTAATTTCTAAATGCCCTGATCTTACTCTGTGATCATTTCCACTGCTCCCCGTTGCTATAGATGGGTTTCTGGTGGTTTACCTCACTCCATTTTCTCCAACAAAACCCTTTTTTTCCCTGTAGGTCATGGGGATCTTGGGTTATGGAATTTCCCTCGTTCTCTTAATCTACCTGATCTCCTTCAACTCTCGCAAAGGATGGAGCTGTGATCTTTGGTCTTTCATCCTGATAGTGGTGAGCACATGGTTGGATAATGCACAGCAGGGATTGCAGACATGCTGAGATCTTGAGGATGAGCTAGATGTCAAAACACCAAGCAGAGATGTGGAGCAAAAATCTGGGTGTGTCTGATAGCCGCCAATTCTGTATTAAATTTGTGTCACCATCTTCTGTTGCCACAATCCTGCTGTGACACGGGGGAACACCTGGATCCAGCCTGAACTGGTGCAGGAATGGAGACAAAGAAATGAATTTATCACTCTGCTTGACACCCCACATCCAAGAGATGTAAAGTGTTGGTCCAGGACCCATCAGGCTAGACACTGATCATCCAAGCCTGACCTGGGAGGAGGTGGATTATTGCCATGGATTGGGATGGGAATGAACAGAATGGGATCCCATGTTTGACTTTTCCGCCTGAAGCAGCCCTGTCCCTGGGAAGAAGTCTCCCCAGCTGGGCCAAAGCAGCAAACCCCCAGACAGAGACAGCTGAGGATCTCCTGAGCCCCCTCTGTCTCTCATCTTCCTCAATTTTTTGTCCATTTTTATAAATTCAGCAGGGAATTGCAGAGCTAGACCCACACAGTTTTAAGAAGCAGTGAGTGACCCTTCCCATCAGCTGAGTCACCCTCTTGTTTTATTTTCAGGTGTGCTTTATTTCTCTTTTCATCGGCAGAGTCATCGACCTCCTGGGCCACCGCATCTCCCTCTACGTTCTGTCCCTCTTGGTTCCTGTGTACCCCCTGATGGGCTTTGCCATCCATTCTAGGATTGTCTCCCACGTGAGTGGTGCTTCTGGGCAAGGAGAGGCCTGAAACACAACCCTGGCTCCTCGTGACCAAAGTCTGGGGACAACTGCCCCAAAGTCTGGTGGTAACTGCGCCAAAATCTTGGGGGAACTGCAGCAAAATCTGACGGTAACTGCCCCAAAGTCTGGTGGTAACTGCACCCAAATCTTGGGGGAACTGCATCAAAATCTCATGGTAACTGGCCCAAAGTCTGGGGATAACTGTGCCAAAGTCTGAGGGTAACTGCACAAAAATATGGTGGTAACTGCACCAAAATCTGATGGTAACTGCACCAAAGTCTGGTGGTAACTGCACCCAAATCTGGGGGTAACTGCCCCAAAGTCTGCTAGTAACTGCACGCTGCAGTCTGGGAAGGCTGATCCTGGGTGGGATTTTCCTGAGTCCATTGTTAAATGACTCTTTCAGCTCAGATCTCATTTCCCAGCTGCTCATTAGGGCTGGGGGTGACTTCTTGTGCAGCTGTGGCTGTGGATTAGGTAAAAACTCTTAATTCCTTCCACGCAGAGTCATAGAATGGAATCATGGAATGGTTTGGTTTGGTTTGGAAGGGACCTTAAAGCTCATCCAGTTCCACCCCCTGCCATGTCAGGGGACACCTTCCACTAGACCAGGCTGCTCCAAGCCACATCCAAGCTGGCCTTGGACAGCGCCAAGGATGGAGCAACCACAAAGTCAATCAATTTGGCTTGACCAATCCTGAGAGAAAGTCTGAAGCCACGGATCTGTCTTTGCATGGAAAAAAAAATCTGAGTTAAAATTTAGAATGCTCACAAGGGGCTTTACTCCATGTCAGCTGACAAGGATGGTGGAAAGTCAGCTGACAATTTAACAAAACCCCCCAGCTATGTGCAACACTGTTGATAAATGATGAATTACTGAGGGGTGAAGTCTCCTCTGTCCTGTCCCACTCTCCTCTTCTCCACTGGGACCCAGAGCAGACATGTTTTCCTGGGACAGGACATCTGGAAGGAGAGTCTGCTCTGTGAACTGAGAGCTGTGACATGTTCTGGTGTAGGACCAGGGCTCCCAAAGCCAAACATCTCTATCCATTCATCTGGGGAAAATCAGAAGTTTTGCAGATTTTTAAAGCATTTCTGAACGTTACTGCATTAACCAGAATGATACTACAGAATTACACTTCTTCATTATTTTTTTTTATTTTTACAGATTTTCATCGGGGACTCTGAGTCACATGGTTCGGCTTCAGGCAGTCATGCACTGATTGCTGTCTTTGCAGTAAGAAAACATTGAACATTGCTTTTTTTTAGGAATGTGGGTCTCCTAATGTCACAGTCACATTCTCTGAAAAATCCCCTCACCCAGGATTTTTCTCCTGGGAAGCTGAGAAGCCTCAGAGAAAAAGGAAAACAATATTATCCCATTTGCTTCTCCTGTGTTGTGTTCCTGTGGAATGTGTTTGGAGATTGTTCACCCACAGGTGATTGTTCCATTGCATTCTGCTGGGAGTTGGTTTCACTCTTTGGCCAATCAGGGCCAGGCTGTGTCAGGACTCTGGAGAGAGTCATGAGCTTTCAATATTATCTTTTTAGCCTTCTGTCTGTATCCTTTCTGTATTCTTTAGTACAGTTTAGTATAGCATTCTTTAATATAATATAGATAATAAAATAATAAATCAGCCTTCTGAGCACATGGAGTCAGATCCATCATTCCTCCCTGCCACGGGGATCCCTGCAAATACAATATCCTAAAGCCCCTCCTCAGGTATGAGGAAGCAGGAGGAGGGTCTGGGTGGGTCTGGAGGACATTTTACCCGCTGTGCTAGAATAATTTCACACCTTTGAAATGGGGAAAGCAAAATGAAATAAGCCCAGATCACCTCATGCTGTCCTGTTATTTTATGAATCGGGGGTTTTCTGCCCTTGGTGTTTTCTGCAGTGTTGATTACCCTGAGTTTCAGTGTTAATGGGCCATTTTCATATATTCTGTTTCCCCCACATATTTTATAGCACTGCCACCACCTCAGTGCCAGCTGTGGTGGGAGGCAAGGCAAGGCTGTTAATGTGGCAACCTCTGTTTTCCAGCCTTACATCCATTCTGTGGTGTTCATTCTTCTTCTTCGCTTTTTGGAGTTAAAATATGGAAAAGCAGTGCTGAGACAGGACCCCATATTTAGGTTTGTATAAACACACATGCACATGTGAGATCTAAACCCCCACCCCACTGCTTCTCCTTGAAAACATTGCATTTGTGTCTCTATTTTTAAATATATATTTTTAATTCTGGTGATTTTTGGATGACTTCAATAGCCCCTTAAATACTGCAGTGGTGTGATAATATAAAGCAGCTTTTAAGTTATGTAGTGCCTCCACAGGATATTGCCAGCTTCTTTTTTTGGTAAAAACCAAAGATTATAAATGTCATCATTATCATCATCATCCCCAACAATATCAATAATGGTGATGACTTTAATAGTAATCATTATAATGTTGTATAAATTCAATCCCAGGGAAATTCCCTCTTGGTTTATCCAAAGTGCAGTGGTGGAGAGCAGAGGTAAAGAACAAAATCCTGAGCTAAACCTGGTGTGTTTTCAGGATTTCCCCAAGAAAAGAAAGCAGCCAGCAGCACCCCAAGGAGCTCGAGGAGGAAGATGAAGATGTCAGAGCTGAAAGGGAAGCAGTGAGAAATGCTGTGGTGGCTCCCAGTCAGGAGGAGGTACCCCTGGGTGTTGTCCTTCTTGCTTTCTTTGATTTTCTACCTGGTAAAACACAAACCAGTGCAGGTCAGAGCTCTGGCTGTGCTGTTATCACTGGGAAAATCAAAATTCCAAGCGTGGGTTCCCTCAGGAGAAGAAAGCTCTTTGAAGGAACCTGGAAAATTAAGGGTCCTGTTGCACCTCATATTTGTGAACTATAAAACAAAGATCTTCAGAAGGTTTTCTGCCTTTTTTAATGGAAAAAAAATCACTGAAGGATTGATGCTGGCCAAGATAATAAATTAATCTTTCTCCTTCCTCCTCACTTTCAGAAATCAGTCATTATAGTCAGAAATCTGTGCAAGGAATATAAAATAAAGCAAGCTGGCTCACTTTTTAAGAAGAAGAAGAAAACAGCCACCAAAAACCTTTCCTTCTGTGTTAAAAAAGGTGAGAACTGGGACTGTCCTGCCAGACCTGTGTTGGACCCAGAGTTAATTCTGTACAAGGACAGAAAGGTCAAATCTATTCCTCCTGTTGTTAAAGCACCTGTGGTGCTTGGTGTGTTAATGGTGCATCCTATTAATGGCCTGTGACTGTCCATTATCTAAAATAAAGATAAAATAAAGATCCTGGGGAGAGGGAACCACTTTAGCAGTGGCTCCTGGGAGCAATTGACAGCATCAGTTTTAAGTTGAAATCTTATGGTCTCTCTGAGTATGTATTTTGTACAATAAAACCATTTATTTTATATGATCTTTGATATTAGTATGCTGCCTTTTCTATTTTTTCTTTTGTGGAGCTGTATATATTGATATATTTCTTGTGTATTTATGATTATGCTTATATATTTATGATATATTTCTTGTATGGGGAATAGCCCTAAGAAATTCTGTGTGTTGATTGCAGGAGAAGTGTTAGGACTTCTGGGGCCCAACGGAGCTGGGAAAAGCACAACTATCAAAATGATCACTGGAGACACAGCCCTGACTGCTGGGCAGGTAGGAGACACCTGGGGACAAGGGATGGGCCCATGACAAAAATCCAAACCTTGTACCTCGGCTAAGCTGTCGTTTTTTATCAAGGCTGCAGTTTTTGTCAGGGCATAATTAGTGATCAGGGTTTTAATTGAGTCCTTCATGCTATTAAATTAAATAATGTATCAATAAGGTGATGGTGAGCTACTTCTAATTTTGATAAGCTGCTGCATCTGCCCTAATTGCCATGTTTATATTTATATTTATATTTATATTTATATTTATATTTATATTTATATTTATATTTATATTTATATTTATATTTATAAACAGTATGAAATCGCTCCCTCCCTGTGGGTTTCCTCACCTAAACCCCATAATCTCCCCTGAACCACCCCTTGGGTGGGAAAAATAGTAAAGGTAAGAAGACTTTCAGAAAGCTGTGACAGCAGGCTCAGAAACAGCAAGAGCACAGAACTCAGAGCTGGCTGCAGCTGCAGAGTCTGAAAGTAGAAAAGTTACAACAGTACAGCAAGCAAGGACATGAAACAATAGTTTGAGTTTTTGGCTTGGCTAAGATAGACCTTAAGACTGCAGAAAAATATGCCTAGCATATAAATTGGGGTTTGTAGAGTATAAAGGTAGAAGGTTTATAGTCAGTATAGTAAGTATAAAGGTTTAAGGTTTGTAGTAGAAGGTTTTAAGCCTAATAGTGAAGGGTTGTGTGTTGTTACTAGAGAGCAGACAAGGCAGCATTGTGTGAAGCAGGCGTGCATGTGCTTTCAGTGACTGCCTGGAACAATTGTCTGTAAGCTTGAGCAATATGCTGTTGGCTAGAAAGTTTTCAAAATGCTCTGTAACAAAGACATCTTTGGCTGCTGCTGGCTGTACATGAACTGCTGCCATCCTCCAGTTGTCTCAAATGTAATGTAATGAGTCTGATAAAAGCTCAAGGACCAAATCCCAGCAGTCCCACCCTGCTCCTGAAAAACCCCAGCGCAGCCTCGTGCTGGGCAAGGCTGTGTGAGGGGACAATGCCCAGCCTGGTTGTGCAGGTGCTGATGAAGAGGGGAGATGGAGGAGGCTCCCTGGAGCAGGCTCCTGTGTTCCTGGGGTACTGCCCCCAGGAGAAGCCCCTCTGGCTGGAGCTCACCCCGCTGCAGCACCTGGGGGTCTACGCGGCTGTCAAGGGGCTGCGCCAGGAGGACGCGGCTGCTGCTGTGCACAGGTACATGTCTGAAAACACCAGCCACTTGGCTTGAAATTTTAAATGTTTAATAGTAATAAAATGGTGATAAAAATACCGATAAAATTAGAGTAATAATCATTTGGACTGTTTGGATTAGGACAATATGAGACAATAGAACAAAGAGTTACGGATGTCCGGGAACCTTTTCTGGGCAAAATAAGCCTGAAAAAGGACACACATTAACAGAGAATTAACCCTTAAAGGCAATAGCCTGTTGCATATTCATACACCTCATACAAGATGCATAAATTCCATTAAAACAAAGGATTCTGTCTGGTCAGTGTCAACTTCTTCCTCTGAACCCTAACAGCATCTTCATGGCTGAGCAAGGCAGGAAGAAGTTCAGAAGTTCATTTCTTCTGATAATGGGGCAATAAATTCTCTTTCTCTGAAAGCCTTAGGTGTCATGTTGCTGCTATCTGGTACAAGTACCTCATTCCTTTCTTAAAAAACTATTTCACATACATAGTTTCTATTTTAACATTATGTTATAACCTAAACTATATTTAACACACTACTACAACATAACTTTCTAACATAACACATATAATACTCATTTGAATATTTGCATAAAGCCAATCATAAAATACACATTTTTCCCACATGGAGAGTTGGGATGGTCCAAGTTCCCCTCCTCAGTCATGGGGAGGGGACCAGAGAGTCAAAGTTCACCAAGGAAGCCTAGAAATAACCACAGGAAACTCAGCTGCAAAAGTGCTTTTGTGCTGTGATTTTGTGGGTGGGTTTAGAAAACCTCCAATTTTCCTGAGTGTGTTTGGTGGGGATAAATTTATCACTAATGCCCTCTTAAGAATGTTATATCTAGGCAGCTTTTCTGAAATCTCTGAGGTTGGAGTTTGGCACCACAAGAAAGGTGCTGAGCTGACACTGGCAAGGGGGATGGATTTGTGATGCTGTTGACACTGGGGATGGGTTTAGAAAAGAGCTTGTGGCTTCTTCAGTGCACTCTGCTTCAAATAGTCACTGCCTTTTAGTAACACAATAAATGTTTAATGAAAACAAGCAGGAGCCAAGAGCAAGGGGAGGAAAGTTCCTTTTTCTTGTCATTTTGGGGACACTTGATGAGAGTATTGATTTGGAACAACAAAAATGTTCTTTTTTCATTTTCCCCACAGAATTGTGAATGCTCTGCAGCTTCAAAACTACTTAAACAAAAAAGTCAGAAAATTGCCTCCTGGGATAACCAGAAAGGTGTGTTTTGGCTCACCTATAACGAGCACTGCAATGCTCAAACACTAATTAAAACTCCCCTTTGTGAGTGGAGGGACCAAGCCGTGCCTGGGAGAGCCCGGGGCTGGGTGGGGCGATGGAGATGAGCCTTTCCCAAACCCACAGTTCCCATGAACGAGGAGGTGCTGTCCACAGCTGCGGGTGGGCACGGTGCCAGGAGGTTTGGCTGAGTCCCTTCTCTGTGTCCCAGCTCTGTGTGGCACTGTCCTTGCTGGGCAACCCCTCCGTGCTGCTCCTGGACGAGCCCTCCACCGGCATGGATCCCAAGGGGCAGCGCTGTGTCTGGTGAGCAGGAAAAAGTTACAGAGACAAGTGTTCTGAAAGCTTTCTTCTGACTCTTATCACTCTTTCTTTTAGTTACTGTTAACACATTTTCCTTTGTACCCTTTTAAAGTTTTGAGCCTACTTTGCCTTTCTCCTAATCCCACCTCACAGCAGGAAGTGAGCGCATTAGTAATTACACCACACTCATTAGTACATTAGCCAGAAAAATCCCAAAACTGGAGAAAACCACCACATTAAATTGGTGTTCCCACCATGGGAAAGGGATGGGAAGCCAAAAGGAAATATTTAAAGTCACATTAAAAGCGTTTTACCTCATCCATAGATGGTGCTGTCCCTCACGTTGCAGTGGTTCTGTTGGAAGATACATTTCTCGTCTCTCTCTAACTCAGGGATGAAAAACTATTTTACCTTCATCCTTTTTGCAAGATTTAGGGCAGCCCTAAATGGGATTTGGGAAAATTCATGAAGAGACTCAAGTCAAAAGTATTCTTTGTCATTATTTCAAAGCATTTATGTGTGCTCATTAATCTAAAGTTGCTGCACGTGAAAATTTTATTCTCATTTTAGGAAAAAGGCATTTGGATGGACAAAGAACAATGAATGTCACAGACATATTTTCTGAAAAATACCTTTGCTAGGATTTTTCTCCTGAGGAGCTGAGAAGCCTCAGAAAAGAAATGTAAACAGTAACTATCTGCTGCTATGGAATGTGGTCTGGAGATGGTTTAGTTCCAAAGATGCAACAGGTGTATCTTTGATTGGTCTCATGTGGTTATTTTTAATTAATGACCAATCACAGGTCCAGCTGTGTCGAGGCTGTGAGCAGTCACAAGATTTTATTATTCATTCCATTCCTTTCTTTGCTAGCCTTCTGATGAGATCCTTTCTTCTGTACTTTTATTACAATTTTAATAGATCATTTTCTTTCAAGGCAATATATATCATAAAATAATAAATCAGCCTTCTGAAACATGGAGCCAAGATTCTCATCTCTCCCCTCCTCCTGGGGACCCGCAAACACCGCCACAAATGATATTTTGAAGGAGTGCTGGATTTTGTTTTATATTTTTCTTTTTTCTCTTTGATCCTCAGGAAAACAATCCGGGATGCCCTGAAAAGCAAGGAGTCAGGAGCCATCCTGAGCACGCACTACATGGAGGAGGCAGAGGCCGTGTGTGACCGTGTGGCCATCCTGGTGTCCGGGCAGCTCCGGTGGGTGACAGCGCCCGGCTGGGCTGGAACCCACCCAGGCTGCTCCTCCAGCCTCACCTGCCAGGGGTTTTATTGGGATAATCCCAATATTGCTGCACGGGATGAGCCTGAGCTTCTCTGGCCCTTGGTGCTGAACCAAACAGCAGCAACTGTGGTGTTCCACCCCACAGACACTTTTGCCTGGCTGGGTGTGTGGTGTTCCACCCCACAGACACTTTTGGCTGGCTGGGTGTGTGGTGTTCCACCCCACTGACACTTTTGGCCATGGGTGTGTGGTGTTTCACCCCACAGACACTTTTGGCTGGCTGAGTGTGAGGTGTTTCACCCCACAGACACTTTTGGCCATGGGTGTGTGGTGTTTCACCCCACAGACACTTTTGGCCATGGGTGTGTGGTGTTTCACCCCACAGACACTTTTGGCCATGGCTGTGAGGTGTTTCAGCCCACAGACACTTTTGGCCATGGGTGTGTGGTGTTTCACCCCAGGGACACTTTTGGCTGGGTGGGTGCTCCAGCTGGGCACGTGGGGACAAGTCCAGGCCTGCAGGAGCTCTGGTGGCTGCAGGATGGAGCTTTCCCCCCTGACAGGGGCTGCTCCTCAGGTTTCCCTCTGTGGAGAAGCTTTAAGGCTGTGGTGAAGGAAAGAAGTCGGTTCTGATGGAGGGTTTGGATCCAGAGCTTTGTTCTGGCCTCTGAACCCAGCCCCAGCTCCACCAGAACTCCTGACCTGTGTGGTTGCTGTTCCTTTTAACCCCGGGGAGAGGGGAGGGAAGGGACAGGGAGCCACCAGCCAGGTGCAGGAGGGGAGGTCCCAAGGGACAAAGGACACCTGGATGGCCCAGTGCCCCCCGGGGGTAGAGGGCATCCTTTGAATCACTCAAGGCCCTTCTGGAATGCCAGGACTGACAGTGCTCAGCAGGGGTCAGGGAGGCAGAAGGAGAGGTGACTGACACACCTGGGAGGGAATCTTCAGGGGAGGCACCCGAGGTTCTGGGGTAAACCCTGAAATCACAACACAACAGGTTTCATGAAGTGTGCCACGGTTTTCTTCTCAGGAAGGAGCAGGGGCTGAGGTGACAATGATTTCACTGTCACCTCCGTGCCTCCCTGCCCTGCAGGTGCATTGGCTCCATCCAGTACCTGAAGAACAAGTTTGGCAGAGGATATCTCCTGGAAATCAAGGCCAAGGATGCAGAGAGCTCTGATGCTCTGCACGCTGAGGTTCTGAAGATTTTCCCAGGTGCAGCCCGCCAGGAGAGGTAACTGCAAAATATGGGATGAGGAGTGGTTTCAGCACTGCCTCAACTGCAAAAGGTGGGATGAGGAGTGGTTTCAGCACTGCCTCAGCTGCAAAAGGTGGGATGAGGAGTGGTTTCAGCACTGCCTCAGCTGCAAAAGGTGGGATGAGGAGTGGTTTCAGCACTGCCTCATCCCTGAGAACATCCCTGGTGGGATGGCCAGACACAGCTGCAGAGGGATGAGGAGCTCCCTGTAGGGGGATCTGGTTTATAATGTCACCACATCCAGCCCTCCTGTGATCCCAGCAGCAGGACGCCCATAAAGGTTTGTCCCTAGAACTCAATACAGAGCAAGAATCACCTTTTCTTCTGTTTCCTCAAGGTTCCCCCCTTTGCTTGTCTACAAGGTCCCAATGACAGATGCCCTGCCCCTGTCCCAGTCCTTCTCCAAGCTGGAGGAAGGTAAGAGCAAAACCAGGTGACTTTTTCAAAAGGCAGAACAGCAACTGCTCATTTTCAACCTTCTTCCCATTTCTTCACAGCCAAACGAAGCTGCAGCCTCGAGGAGTACAGCTTCTCCTTGAATACTCTGTCTCAGGCAGGTGGATTTTATTTGAGCTGTAAAGGCAGGAGCAAGGACAAAATCTGCAGCCAAACCCAGGCTGGTGCAGTGGCCAAAGGGCAGCACCACCAAAAAACTGCCTGAGGGTGGTGGGTGAGGGGTTCTCTGCTGGCAAGGTGGTGGGAAATGGTTTGGTTTCTTTACTGCTGGGATTTTTCATGGTGGGAACAAGTCTGGATGAGTCTCAGAGCCCACTTGGTGGCGGAAGGCACACAGCACACCCAAGGAGGGAGCTGCCCATGCCCAGCCCCCCTGGGTGCCCTGGGACCAGCAGATTATTGAATGCTGCTTGTACAAGGCTGGTGGCAAAGGTGAGGAATGTTCAAGACAAGGCATTGGTGGGGAAAACCTGTATGGAATTACCTACAGGCAGGGGATGCCTGTCTGCTTACCCCAGAGAGAAAGGAGGCTCAGCTTCTCTACATCCTTACATCCACAAAAGCAGAAAGGTATGGAGAAAAACCTGTGTGATATAAGGGTCTCCTCGAGCCAGGTCTCATAAGCTCTTGGAGATCTGCATCACACCCAAGACAGCTCAGCTCCCTTAGAAGGTGTAAAATCAGTGGGATGGCTTCTGTTGCAGTGTTAGAAACAAAAAAGTTTTTATAAAAGGCAAAAAAACAAAACTTTTTACAGAGAAAAACCGAGCCAGGTGCAAGAGGTTCTTGCTCCTGGTAAAACACCTCACAGAAGCCATTAGTTCCTTTGTTCTCTTCTTTTTCTAGTAAATTGCTCAGGTGGGACTTTTTTGCTCCTGTCCAATTGGCCATCCTTAAGTTTGAGGTGAAGTCCCCCAGGTCCTATGAGGTGTCTTTTGACCTAATTGAGGAAAGAAACTTCTGGGCTTTTTTTTTTCCTTTTTAAGGAGACAAAGGATAGTTCTGTCTCTCTGTCATCAGGGGGCACATTCCTATTCCTACATCTGTGGGGAAAACCTGTATGGAATTACCTACAGGCAGGGGATGCTTGTCAGCTTACTTCAGACAGCACAGGAGGCTCAACTTGTCTACATCCTTACATCCATAAAAGCAAATATGGATGAATATGAATATGGGGAAAAACCTGTGGGGAAAAACGTGTATGGAATTACCTACAGGCAGGGGATGCCTGTCTGGTTACTCCAGGGAGAAAGGAGGCTCAGCTTGTCTACATCCTTACATCCATAAAAGCAAATATGTATGGGGTAAAACCTGTGGGGAAAAACATGTATGGAATTACCTACAGGCAGGGGATGCCTGTCTGGTTACTCCAGGGAGAAAGGAGGCTCAGCTCCTGCTCCCAAAAGGCCTCCCCACGCCTCTCCTAGGGCTGCAGAGCTGTGCCTCTGCAAAGGAGCATCACAGAGAAATAACCCAGGCATTACCTTGCCCATTTCAGGTGTTTCTGGAGCTCTCCCGAGAGCAGGAAAAGGATAATTTTGATCTGACTTTGGATGGGACTTTTGACTGGAAGCAGCTGCAGCAGGAGGACTGTTAAATGCACATTTATGCATTGCTCAGTATTAACCAAAGTGCACATATTTACTGCCACCCTCAGTGTACCACGGGGAGGGGAACAGGCTCCTCTGTGCTGCAGAAGATGTTTCACCTGCAGGGCTCTCTGCTCCAAGCTGCACTTCCAAAGCTGGCTGACCCAGCAGTGCCTGCTCTGGGGAGAGCCCTGGAAGCCAGGCAGGGTGAAGCAGGAGGACTGAAAGCTTTGCAGAAAGGAGGGTCCCAATCCATCCCCGGGGATGGAATCTCTCTGGGCCTGGGTGCACCAGGGAATCTGGACTCGCTCTGCCCTCCTGGGCTCCTCTCCCACCCATGTCTGGGACCCTGCCTGCGACGTGTTCTTACTGGAATTTGCACTCCATTTTTATACTACCAATAAATGTCTCTATAGAGCAAACTGCAGCTCCATCCTCATCAGTCATCATTGCTGGGGACCCCGAGGAACAGCTCCAGCTGCCTCCCCTGGGCATGGGGGTGCTGCAGAGGGCAGGGAGATGCTCACCTGGCTCAGCAAATGCTCAGCCCTGCCCTCCCTCCACTCTGGGGTGAGTGGGTGTCACTTCTTCTCCTGGAAACCACCCAGGTGGAGCAGAGAAGGTTCCAGGGATTCCTGAGAGCCCCTTCCAGTAGCTGAAGAGAGCTGGAGAGGGACTTTTTACAAGGGCACGGGGTGATGGAACAAGGGGGAATGGTTTCAAGCAGACAGAGAGCAGGTTTAGATGGAATATTGGGAAAAAAATCTTCCCTGAGAGGGAGGTGAGACCCTGCACAGGGTGCCCAGAGGAGCTGTGGCTGCCCCATCCCTGGAAACATTCAAAGCCAGGTTGGATTTGGTTTGGAGTAACCTGGTCTAGTTAAAAGTGACCCTGCTCCCTGCAGAGGGGTTGGATTGGTGACCTTTAATGGCCCCAACCCAAATTATTCAATGACTTCCCTCCTTTCATCCCTGTGCCCAGCTCATTTGCAAAGGTTAAAACTCTCCCAGACGATGCTCAGTTGTCTCCAGGCAGTCCCAGTGGTGGCTGTGTTGCAATCTCTGCTTGTGCACATCCCACACTCAGCTCCAAAACACATTCTGGCAGTTGGAGGACATGTCTTCAGGGACACCCTGGTTGTTTTTCCCTTTTTTTTTTTTTTTTTTTTTTTTGGTATAATTAAAAATAAACTTTTGTAATTCCGTTGTTTATTAACTACTTTGTGTTTTATAGTTTTATTATATTTGTTTAGTACTTGTTTAAAGTTGTTGCTTGCACAACGGCTCCCTTCCTACTGTGCACCCCTGAGAAATGGGTAAATGAAGTCACCAAACACTTGTGTCACCTGCCCACACTCAGCCCCAGGAACTGGGGATTCTCTCAAAGGGAAGAGTTTGATTTGCTGCTCTGGGGGTATCAGTAGCAGTGGACACCTCCAGGCACGAGGCTCCAGAGATAAATACCATTGATATGACCTGTTGCTCTTGGGTTTTTTATTTTCCTCAGCACTTTGTGGTTTGTGCCTCTGCAGATGCTGCTTTGAGTGGGTTTGTGAAATCCACTCTGCCCTGCCCTCTGTGTCCTGCTGTGACACAGAAATCTGGGAAACCTTCCCTTGACCACCCAGCATGACGGGAATGCTCCCTCTGCAGACCTTTGCACGATGCAAACACTCAGACAGCACCAAAATCCCCAGCAAACAAGTCCTGTCCCAGAGAGAGCATCTCTGGAGCTGGAGAGGGAACGAGGAATTCCTTCTGCCACTGCTTCCAAAGGGAGCAGCACCCTTCCCTCCCACAGCTCTGAGGGGTCATTCCCCCCAATATTTGACATTTTCCATCGCCGGGGAAGGTGAAGCAAGCAGAGCTCACTCCATCACCTCGTGCACAGGAGGAGAAGGAAAAGACCCCCAGAGAGTCCCCAAAGAGGAGGGGTTGGAGCTGGGCTTTGCCTCAGCCTGGAGGGAAGGGGGACAGGGCTGGTGGCATTGCCAGCACACAGGGGACAGCTCCGGGTCCTGGCCCATGGCCAGCACTGGGAGAAAGGGGCTCTGTCACCAGCACAAAGCAGAGTTTAGCAGGCAAGAGGGAACAAACAAAAGTTCTCAAAAAGTTCACGAGGACTTAACTTTTCCATTAGGAAAAAAAAAAAAGAAAGAACAAGAGAAGGGTTTCCTGGAAGTTAACTGACTCCTTAAATATTCCCTTGGGAGTTTGGCTCTCCCTCTGAGCCAAAGGGCTGAGGGAGGAGAAACACCCCCAGGAGCTGCAATAGCTCTACCTGTGAGAGGAGGGGCTGGCAGATCCTGCTGCGGTGTGGATTCCTGCTCCAGCATGAAAGCAGCCCCAGAACTGCCTAAATCTGATTATTCTCCCTATTTCCCAGCCCAGCACGAGGCTCCTTTGCTGCTAAAGCTGGAGCAGAGGCCACTGGCCATGCCTGGGGTGAATCCAACCTCCCTATTGTATTTGCAGGGATCCCTGTGGCAGGGAGGAATGATGGATCTGACTCCATGTGCTCAGAAGGATAATTTATTATTTTATGATACTATGTTATATTAAAGAATGCTAAACTAAACTATACTAAAGAATACACACAGGAACTTATAGAAGACTAAAAAGATAATAATGCAAACTGGTGACTCTCTCCAGAGCCCTGACACAGCCTGGCCCTGATAGGCCAAAGAGTGAAACCAACTCCCAGCAGAATGCAATGGAACAATCACCTGTGGGTGAACAATCCCCAAACACATTCCACATGAGCACAGCACAGGAGAAGCAAATGAGATCAGAATTGTTTTCCTTTTCTCTGAGGCTTCTCAGCTTCCCAGGAGAGAAATCCTGGGCAAAGGGATTTTCTAGAAAATATGAATCCATCCTCCCAGGACAGCAGCTCCCGCTGTTCCCTGCAGGAACCCAGCAAGAACTCGGCCTGACCCACAGAGAGATTCTCATTTCTTACATTTAATAATGCCCCCTTTATCCAGCAAAGGGACAAAGCACACAAAGGGCCATTCAGCAGCTGCCTCCAGTGCTGATCCCCAGGCACCACATCCCAAACTGTCCCCCTGCAGTGACAGCGAGGAGCAGCCCAAGCCTTCCAGGCTAGGTGAGAAAAACTCACCCTGTTGGTGTTTATTTTGAGGGTTGGGGATGAAGAGAGACAGGCATGTGTGTGCTCAAGGTTTGGGAGCTTGGGGACAGTGTTTGACCTTGTGGGATTTGGGGAGCAAAGGGGTGTTTGGTGTCTGGACAGGAGTATTGGGGTTTCCCAGGTCTCCTCAAAGCTGTGAGAGAAATCAGCATTAAATGCTAATTAAGCAACACCCCTGAAGTGCAAGGAAGCAAACCCAACAAAAAGTGGCATTTCTGAGAAGTCCAAGGACTGCAGTGATGCAAGCTCCAATGCAGCTGAGGCCGAATCCTGAGGCGTGGGAGGAGGGGGAGGTTGACCAGGGCTGGTGTCCTGCAGAGGAATCCCGTGGTGGGGCTGTGACTTCGTGTCCTGTGCAGCCCCTCACAGTCCCCCCTGTATCCTCCTGCAGGCACCTCCAGATCTTGGAGCTCAGCTGGACAAAAAAACCCTTTGTTGCAGACAACCCAGGGGAAAAATAAACCCAAAACGACAGGAGACAGGAGTGACACCAAGGAGAAATCTCCCTGTGTGTGTCTGGGAGGAAAAGCACTGTGAGCAGGGGGTGTCACCTGCTCTGGGCACCTCCAGCCCCTTCAGCACAGCTCCTGTCCCTGCAGCACCTCTGCTCTGCCCCAGAGCAGAGCCAGATGTTCTCCTGATGCCTTGTGCAGGCTGAGCTGGAGCAGAGGCTGGGCGGAGTCCCAGAACAAAGCAGGGATTGATTCCAAGGATCTCCTCCATGGATCCACCTTGGGCAGCACCAGAGCCCAGCCAGGGCTGCCCCCAAGATGACCCAAAATGGCCCCAAAATGCACGGCCGGGCACGGGGTCTCTCCCTGGGATCAGCTCTGCTCCATTTGCACCTTGCAGTTCATTGTCCCAGCCCAGCTTTGGCCCAGCCAGTCCCACCCTGCTTGTTTTTCTCTCTCCAGCCCACGGGGTTTGTGCTCCTGGCCTGAGATTGGGATCATTTGTCCTTGGTGCCCAGCTGGAGCAGGAATTGTTTTGTCTTCCTGCTCTGTGCACAGAGCTCAGCATCCCCTTGTGGGAGCCCAGCCCCACACACTGAAGAGCACAGAACCTGAAACACAGAAAAGCTGAACCTGAGGCATCACTCCAAGCAGCAGAATTGAGGCAAGACAGATGCTGGCAACCTCCACAGCTCAGAGGCCAATTCTCTTTTTCCATCCACTTGAGACAAAAGAGGAAATGGGGGTTGGATTCCATGTCCACGTGTGGAGGGGAGCAGGGTGGATCAGCTTCTCAGCCTGGGAGTACCAGGCTGTTGGAAAAGCATCTCTCAGCATTGAATTTTTAAAGCATTTCAGCCTGAATTACTCTGCAGGTGAAGCTGAGAAAGATTTTCCTCCTGCTCTGCTGCTTCCTGATTCATCTCAGCACCTCAAACCCCTTTGGAGACTTCTAGCCCCAAATATTCTCCATAGCAGCAGATGGCTCAAATAGCAGGCAGAAGAGGACGTGTGGCTGTGGTAGCAGCCAAACCCAACAAAATATTTGCTTCAAAGCAGGAGGAAGGACAGCGTGTCCAGCTGGGAAAAGCAGGAAATGGTTTCTGAAAGAGTGAAAGAAAGGATGGAGAAGGGGATGATTGTGTAAGACATGATGTTTCAATTAGAACAGCCCTGAATGACAGCAGCAGTTCATGAACTCGTGTTCTAGGCAGAGTGGAGAGGTTGGATTTGTTCCTGTGCAGCTCCATCCTGGCACAGACATCAGATGGTTTCATGGACAGGTGGGGGAGGACGTGGGCTGTGCATCAGCTGAGCCAGGAACACCCCTGGGTGTCTGTGACCCCAGTGGAGGGTGGAAGCCACCCCTCGTGCTGGGCTTTGTGCTTTTCAGGATGAATTTTGGCTGTTTGAAAGTACCAGAATCCACCTGGGCCGGTGTGGCAGCAGCTCTGTGGGCACAGAGAGAAACACAACTGTGCCAGGCATCGTCCTGGGAGGGGCTGTGAGAAGATCAGAG
The DNA here is from genome assembly GCF_027477595.1 of Haemorhous mexicanus. Classification (NCBI taxonomy): domain Eukaryota; kingdom Metazoa; phylum Chordata; class Aves; order Passeriformes; family Fringillidae; genus Haemorhous; species Haemorhous mexicanus. The sequence continues at coordinate 9,621,722 of NC_082360.1, read as the reverse complement.
AAAAGAACGAGAAACAATTCTCATCTTAACCTGCTGCACCTGGTTTTGTGGGCATGTAGGAGGTGTTAGGGAGATTTGTTTACCAAAGGGTGGTTTCTTAATTAGCCAGTGGTGATGGTGTTTGGATTGGAGGACCAATTAGGTCCATAAAAGCAATGGGGTCCTTAATAAAGATTATTATTGATCCACCTTCTGTGACACATGGAATCAATGCTTATTATTACCTGGCTGTGGCAGTACCAGCTGTGGGTTTCTCTGGCTCTGAATTGAAGTCATTTGAGATGATAATTCATGTTCATACTCAGGTGTTTATTATTTCTTATCAGTGAAACAGTCTCACTGCTGTGAGCTCTGCAGCTTTCCATTAGAAGGCACAAAATGCCCAACAGTCTCTTGGTCCAAGGGCTTTTAAGACTGAACTGTCCAATTAAGAGCTGACACCTGGATTATTTCCCTTTTACCCCAATAACTGATCCCACAGAGCCCCAGTGGGGACTTTTCTGTCCAATTACAAAATGCCACAAAAACCCATGGTGAAGAAGATGAAGAAGAAGCCCAGGATGACACCCTGTGCCCTCCATCTTGCTTCCATCCACATCCTAAAAACCCCAAACCCTCAATTTCTCACCCACCCACACTGCTCTCTATAATCTATTTCATATTTTTGTGGGTTCCAGTCTATCTTGAAGTCTGGGAAACTTTCTCCATGGATGAGGGTCAGAGTCAGAGCTGCCCTGGGGCTCAGGGCAGAGAAATATTTCCTGTGGTGCCCTGGGTTTGCACACCTGGCTGGGGATGCCTCACCACGACAGCAATTTCCCTGGAGGGAGGCTGGCTTGGCTCAGAGGTGGGGATGGATGTCAGAGGACACTGGGTGCCAAAGGCAAACCATTCCCGTGGGCTTGGGGCTCGCTGGAACTGTGCCTGTGAAATATCACAGGTTTGCTGCAAGAGTTGTCACTGCTGTCACATCCCTGGCTCTGCCAGGTAAATGGATGCAGCTTTAGGAAATTAAAATGCCTGTAAATAATCTGCTCTTGCAGGTGGCTACAGCAGCTTGGCCCTTGCTTTGAAATTTTTCCTTTTCCCTTTCCCATTCCATTCCATTCCACCTTACTTTTCTTTGGCCTCATTGTGAGAAATTCATTTCATCTTCCAAATGCAAATCCTCTCAAGGGTTCTTAGGATACTAAGGAGGAATTGGAAAAAAAAAAAAAAACAAAAATAAGTGAATGAGGGAGGTTTTGTTTAATTATTTTTTTTGTTTTAATTTGAGAAATAACTGGCATTGAATCTGCCATGTGTTTCCTTCTTGGGAGAGGACAGAAGCCTCCTGCCAACATGGTGTCAGGGGCTCCACCACATTTCACACAAGGATTTGTGGTTGCCTCTCACAAAGGACTGAGGAACGAGAAATGAGCTCTGGTGAGGAAATGATTGCACAACACCTCCTCCATCTGATTCCTCGTGTTTGCAGAACATCCCTCCCCTGTCCTGGGGCTTTCCTGGGAGCTGAGGGAGAGCAGTTACAGGACAAACAGATGGGAATTAGATTTTGGTTAACTTTGGATGTGGAAACCCAACAAGGGAAAACTGGGAGTGAAGGAACTCTTTTATGGGGGAAGAAATCACCTTTATTTCATTAAACACTGGGCATGGGCACAAAGCAGCAAGTGTGTGATGGCCAAGTGACCAAGGCCAGGCTGGATGTGGCTCTGAGCACCCTGGGATAGTGGGAGGTGTCCCTGCCCATGTCAGGGGGTGGACTGAGATGAATTTTAAGGTCCTTTCCAACCCAAACCATTCAGGACTCTGTGTTTTACCAGCAATAGCAGTGCACTTCAGAATCATCCCCTCAAGTGAAACACAGACAATCATTTTCTTGAGCTGCAGCTTTTCCAGCAGCAGGGCTGCAGGTCAGGGCTGCCTCCCAAGAAAACATTTTGCTCTGTCATCATAAGGTTGGAAAAACCCTCTAAGATCAAGCCCAGCAATTACTGGCTGATCTCTTCCTTTTGTAGCCTCTCTGCTTTGTTAGCAAGGGAAAATTGCCATTTTTGAGGGAAAAAAAGGCCTTGAATTGCCATTTGCATCTGTCTCACCTCAGCCACAGCTGCCTGTGGAGCCCTCCCACAAGGACAGATGGCTGAGACTGTCCTGGGGAGAAAATGCACCCAAAAATGAAAAAATAAAAATGCACCTGGTCCCACCTGGGAAGAGATGGAGGTGCAGGTGGGGTGCTCAGGGCCACCTTGTCCTTGCTCCGCCAGGGCCCCTCCTGCTTTTTGTGCTGCTGCTGGATCTGCTCCTGCAGGAAAACTTCTGAGAGCTGCTGCTGCTGCTGCTGGTACCCCCGTGGATGCAGCTTCCATCGGGGAAATCCCTACAGCCGGGATGTGGGAGCAGGGAGTGGGGCCAGCGGGGAGGGAGCAGGAGCCAGCAGAGGCTCTGGCTCTGGGGGGACAAGGACAGAGGGTGTCCCGACAGCTGCGGGCTGCTTTTTCCCGTCCCTCCAAGGAAAACAGAGTTTTTGCCCTTTTCTGTTCCTTTGTTTTGCACGCGAAAGTAATTCCGCACAGAAGCTTTCCCAGAAATCGATGCGAGACTTTTCCTTGGCTTTCCTGGAAGAGATGAATCACCTCGCTCCTTTTTTGGGGGATCCCGGCGGCCGCAGGGGCGCGACCCGGTGCGACATCCGCGCTCGGGCTGTGCCACCTCCTGGTGGCAGCGGGCGGTGCATCCCCGAATTCCTGAATCCCTGCGTCCCTGCATCCCCGCACTCCTGAATCCCCGAATCCTGGCGTCCCTGAATCCCTGCGTCCCTGCATCCCCGCACCCCTGAATCCCCGAATCCTGGCGTCCCTGAATCCCTGCGTCCCTGCAACCCCGCACCCCAGAATCCCCAAATCCTGGCGTCCCCATATCCCTGAATCCCTGCATCCCTGAATCCCGGTGTCCCTGAATCTCTGCAACCCCACATCCCTGCATCCCTACAACCCCACATCTCTGTGTCCCTGACTCCCTGAATCCCTGCAACTCTGAATCCCTGCATCCCTGTGTCCCCACATCCCCGCATCCCTGCATCCCTGAATCCCTGCATCCCTGAATCCCTGCATCCCTGCATCCCTGCATCCCTGAATCCCTGCATCCCCGCATCCCCACATCCCTGCATCTGTGTCCCCACATCCCTCCATTCCTGCATCCTCTCCATCCCCCCACCCCTCCATCCCCTCGTCCCTCCATCCCCACATCCCTACATCCCCACATCCCTCCATCCCTCCCAAACCCCAGCCCCCCGCAGGTCTGTCTCGCCAGGATTTTCTGGTTTTCTTGCCCAACTTTTATTCCCAGGCCTTTTCTGCAGCTCGGCGCCGCCGCTGGGGGTCTTTGGCTCCAGGCCGAGGGAAGGAGGAGGTGGAGAAGCCGCCCCGCAGGTGCTGGGATGTGGCCGGTGGCCACGGGAGTGCAGCAGCCACCAGCAGCAGCAGGGATGTTCACTTCTCAACCCGCCCGTGGTGGAGCTCTGGCCTCATCAGTGGCATCAGAGTTTTGGGGGCAGACAGGTCCTGGGATTCCCTTTGCCCAAAGGGAAATCAATATCAAATATATCCACTCGATGCTGAAGGGAAAGAGAGGAAAATAAACGGGTGTTATTCCAGTTTATCCTGCCTCTGCTCCCATGCCAGCTTCCCTGAAATGCTTCTATGCCCATGGCCAGGGGGTTGGAATTAGGGGATTTCTATCCAAACCCAAGCCATTCTTTGATTCTGTATCATGGGAGAGTATCCCAGCCCTTCCTGCTGCAGTTTGGGATTCTGGCTATCTGCAACCTTTAATCCCTGCCCAGCTGAGGAGAGAGGTTCTGGTCAGTCATGCCTCGGTGCTGCCAAATCAGACTCACACTTTTTGCAGTCATAACTCTCCTCCCAGTCCCACACCAAGCTCCATAAATCTGTGTCTCCTTTCCCCCTGGAGGATGCTCCCAGTTCAGGGCAAGAAGGAGCAGTTAATTGGTAAGGAAAGAATAACAAAGTGTGGGCACAGATCCGAAACCAGGATTTATTTAGGGAGATTTTCTGGTTATTATCTGCTTAGGAACGGAGGATTTGTCAGAACAGATCAGAGCATTTTCATCAAATCTGGCATCCTGCATGGAGTGGTGATAGTGAGAGGATGTTCCTGGGGGAAAACTCTCTGGGTTCTCTCAGAAGTGCAGGTGCTTGATGCTCTTGGAAAGGGGGCCAGAGGCAACGCTGAGGTAAAACCAGGACCAGCAGCAAAGTGCAGTCCCTGCCACACTGGGACCAGCTCCAGCCTGAGTGACCCAGCAGAAGTGGAGGGGATGCTCCCCTGCTGCAGGATGGTGAGAGCTGGCCTTGGGTTACTGTGTTATTGTGTTAAAATAAACCCAAATCCTCCCCCAGCTCAGCCCAAGTCCAGCCACATCCCCCTGGCTCAGCCACAAGGACCCACCACTCCTCCGTGTCACATCTGGGGACACAGAGCACAAAACCCCCCAGGCTCCACCAAGAAACCCATTTTGGATATTCAGCACTGGCATTCCAGCAACAACAACGTCATCCTGAGCCACGGAGTGCTTGGGCAATGTTTGGGTTATGAGGCGGGGCTGGAGCTGCTGCAAAAACAATCCCTGTTCTTAAAAAGAAAGCATTCTCTTGTAAACAAGTGGAAAAAACCCCACGTGTGTGTATGCAAAGGAAAGAGGACTGGGAAATGCCTTTTCTAGTGCAGGATGAGGCTCTGGAGATGGAGAGTTTTGTGGCAGAGGGGAAGAGTGTGGGCTGAGCTGGGAGCACCGGGGCCGTGGTGGCCCCAGCTCCTTGGTGCTGCTCTGGTATATAAATATAAATATAAATATAAATATAAATATAAAATATTTTATAATTATAGAACTAAAAATAAATGTAAATGTAAATATAAACGTGAGTTATACTTAGAGTTCATCGAGGGGGGCTGGAGGAACAGCAGGGAACCTCTCCAGAAGAGCTGTCTCCAGTTCAAGCACAGCTCCTGGGCTCATCTGTGGAGGAGAACATCCCAAGAAGCACCTTGTTGTATTTGCAGGGTGCCCTGATGAAGGAAGGAATGATGAATCCGACTCCATGTTTTCAGAAGGCTAATTTATTATTTTATTATACTATAATATATTAATAATATTAAACTATACTGTACTAAAGAATACAGACAGGATACTGACAGAAGGCTAAAAAGATAATAATGCAAACTGGTGACTCTCTCCAGAGCCCTGACACAGCCTGGCCCTGATTGGCCAAGGAGTGAAACCAACTCCCAGCAGAATGCAATGGAACAATCACCTGTGGGTGAACAATCCCCAAACACATTCCACAGGAGCACAGCACAGGAGAAGCCAATGAGATCAGAATTGTTTTCCTTTTTCTCTGAGGCTTCTCAGCTTCCCAGGAGAAAAATCCTGGGCAAAGGGATTTTTCAGAGAATGTGAATGCCACATCACCTCAGCTCATGGAGGCAGCTCTGGGAATGAGGGGCTCACCTCTGCACCAGCTCCATGGCTGGGGCACCCCAAGGATGCTCTGTTCTCACCCCACTGTGCTCCCTGAGCTGCTCCCTTGGGGTTTTATCCCCAGGACTCAGCCAGCTCCTGTCACACCAGGAAGCTGCTTCCCACACCAGGAGCAGGGAGATTTTCCATCACCAGTCCAAGGTGCCCCGAGGCCTCTGGCTGGGCACAGACAGAGGAGGATGCTCTGGAACCCTCCCTGGCTGAGACCCACCCTGGAAAGCCCCGAAGGTGGGTCAGGTTTCCTGGCTGCAGCAGCAGAGCACAGCAGGTGTGTCAGGGTGGCTTTTGTCTGTCTGTGTGTCCTGTGTTGTCCCCACGTCCCTAATACCCTCCAAGGCTCCCCCAGAGAGCAGCAGGCAGGCTGTGGGATTTCTCCTCAAACCATGGATTTGGGGCCATTTCTCCCAAAATCGTGGAGGACAAGCCCTTCCAATGGCATTAACTCCTGCAAGATGCACCTGGGCACATCAAGGGTTAACTTACCCTGCCTGAGCTCCTCTGTACTCCCTGATTTTACAGCTCCTGCTTTTAAATCTTACTTTTCTGTTGAAAACCACTTTTTTTTTTGTCATCTATACATTACACCTTCTAAAATGCATCCCTTAATCCCCAAAACTGCACCCAGCAATGCCCAGAGATCCACAACTGGAAGCATTGCCCTGGGAAATGTCCTTTACAGAGCCAGCAGGGTCAGGGGAAAAGGAAAAACAACACACACACATGATCAATATTTTTTAAAATAGGATTTGAAAGCAAGACATGAGAAGCCTCTGTCTGGTTTTCATTTAAAATGGAAAAAAAATATGGCTGTTAATACATGGTAATGTTACTCCACTGGAAGAACAAAGTGTAGATAAAACCTGCAGGCTTAATAAGGCTCAGGAAAAATCAAATTGAAAGCAAATCTTTGAAAATCTCTAGGTAATCTGTGTTCCATTTTTCATGCTTTGGCAATCAGAAAGTAAAACCAGGCTTAACATAATGAGGAAAATCAAACAGGGTTTTTTCCCCCCTGCTGCTCTAAAATCCCAGAATATCATCATCACAGAAAAGAGGAAAAATGGAGGAACCTCTGCCCTCCTGCTGGAGCAGAGGGAATTTAATTGCAAAGGTTTCTTCCTGTGTGTGTGTCTGAGAAGATGATGCAAGGCTGGGATTTTTTAATGACAATATTTAAGCTCTCCTTGGCGACACGGAGCTAAAGCAGCACTCCTGCCCTGAGCTGGCAGATGGGAAGGCAACAACGGTTTGTAACAAGCTGAAAATGGGAAAAAGCCCCCCAAAAAAACCCCCCTGACTTCTCTGGACATCTCCACCTGGCCAGGACAGCAGCACAGAACTGGGGAGATGCTGAGGACACTGGTGGGAAGGACAGAGCTGAGGAAAAGCTGAGGGTTTGGTGATTCCAGAGCCCTGAATCCTCCAGCCACTGGAAAGAGATCGTGCCAGGCACCCCTGGGAGAGCCTGGCACTGCCCCCCTGCCCAGGCATTTTTGGGGCACACAGGGAGGGAGGCCAGGGCACCAGGGCCAGGCCTCCTCCCCAGCACTGGCCATGGCTGGCTGTCCTGGCTGTGAGCACACAGGGGACACTGAGATTTGGGAATCAGGCCTCCAAAAGGCCCAGGTGGAACCACTGCACTCTGAGGGGATCCTCCCCATCCTGACCCTGCTGCTGCTGCTCAGATCCAGACAAGGATTGCATTTTACCCCAGGCACCCTGTGGCAGACATATTTTCTGGAAAATTCCCTTTGCCCAGGATTTCTCTCCTGGGAAGCTGAGAAGCCTCAGAGAAAAGGAAAACAATTCTGATCTCATTTGCTTCTCCTGTGTTTTGCTTGTCTGGAATGTGTTTGGGGATTGTTCACCCACAGGTGATTGTTCCATTGCATTCTGCTGGGAGTTGGTTTCACTCTTTGGCCAATTACAGCCAAGCTGTGTCAGGGCTCTGGAGAGAGTCACAAGTTTGCATTATTATCTTTATAGCCTTCTGTCTGTATCCTTGCTGTATTCCTTAGTATAGTTTAATAGTCTTTAATATAATACAGTATCACAAAGTAATGAATTGGCCTTTTGAGCACTCGGAGTCAGATTGTTCATTCCTTCCTTCAGATTCATCTTCTCCTTCCCATCCAGAGAAAGGATCCCTCCTCTGCCCGTGCACATCAGCCTCACCTTCCTCCTCCCCTTGCACCTTTCAGGGCTGGGGAGGGTCCAGAGCAGCTGCCAGAAGTTAATGAGCAAAATATCCTGAGTGAACCTGGTTAATGAGCATCTCTCCTGCAGGTGAGGAGCTGAGATGAGACTATTCCTGCTCCAGTGGTGCTGGGATGTGACAGCCCACCAAGGAGGGAGCTGGGGGAGACAATCACCTCTCCTCAGCTGGATCACAGTCCCAGCCAAGATCATCTGCATTAATCTTGCCCTCATTAAAATCAGTTGTTCTGTTTCTAATTCAACCAGCGCTGCCAAGATCAAGAATTAAAAATTGATGAGCCAGTGTCCCTGGGAAAAAAAAAATAGAAATAAAAAAATGTAAGTTCATCATCCAGAGCAGCACGAATTTTAAAATAATAATGAAAAATGTCTGGCTGCTCCTTTGGGCTTGACACTTCCACAAGTGGGAAGATGTACAAAAACCAAGAATGTTACACAATCATGGAAGTCCAGAGGCTGGAGCTTCCTGGGGGCAGCCCCAAAAATGGCCTCACTTATGGGGAAACCCCAAATTCTGAGCCCCAAAAATGGCCTCACTTATGGGGAAACCCAAATTCTGAGCCCCAAAAATGGCCTCACTTATGGGGAAACCCCAAATTCTGAGCCCCAAAAATGGCCTCACTTATGGGGAAACCCCAAATTCTGAGCCCCAAAAATGGCCTCACTTATGGGGAAACCCCAAATTCTGAGCCCCAAAAATGGCCTCACTTATGGGGAAACCCCAATTCTGAGCCCCAAAAATGGCCTCACTTATGGGGAAACCCAAAATCTGAGCCCCAAAAATGGCCTCACTTATGGGGAAACCCCAAATTCTGAGCCCCAGAAATGGCCTCACTTATGGGGAAACCCAAAATCTGAGCCCCAAAAATGGCCTCACTTATGGGGAAACCCCAAATTCTGAGGCACAGGGGTGAGATGAGCTCGTTTGTCTCCTCTAATGCTGCCTCAGGACAAGTGTCACTGCTGAGGTGACAGCAGCCAGGAGCTCTCATGGGGACAGATCAGCACCCAGGAGGAACATGTGAGTTAACAGCAGAAGTAAATAATGATATTTTAAATTCTGCAGGAGGGACAAACTCAACATCATTTTCAATATGACCTAATTAAGGTCACCGATGACAATGGCTGGAGACAAAGATGAAAAACACCATTTATTTGAAGCAGATGAGAACTTGGAAAAGGCTCTGCAAGAGCCAAAACTAAATAATATTTCAGAGAGAGCCAGAGCCCTCCCAGCCCATAAAAACACCCACAAACTCCAGGGGCTTTTGCTGACCCAGGCTGGAGAGATCCTGCTGAGCTGTCTGGGTCTCTCCCCACAAATCTGCTCTTTCCCCTCATTAAAAGGCACCATGTTTGCACAGTAAAGCTCAAGCAGGAGAGCATGGAGCCAGGCCAGTCCCAAACAGCCTGGGAGAAGGCTGGGATTAACTCCTTTAGAGCCGAGCAGAGGTGGCTTCCTGAAGGAGAATCAATAAGGATGGGCTGTCAGGGATGGGGGATTTATTTATGGCAGACATTCATTGCCTTCAGGATCTGGATTAGCTTTCAAGGTGATGAATCAAGGATTAATTAACCAGCTGGGGGAAAAAAAAATAATAGGGATAATAATGTTTTTAAGGGAAGCTTCCAGCTGAGGGAAACAAAGGGAGAGAGCAAAGCTGAACTTTCCAAATAAAACCTTTCAGTGGAAAGGAGAAAAGGGTGCAGAATAAACCAGATGGATCCTCTGGATGGTAACGGGGAAATATAAAACAACAACAAAAAAAGCTTTCTTGACATGTCTCCAGAGCTTCAGGGTGGAGAAAAAATGAAAATTTAATGGGCATTGGTGCCCAAACCAACCCCTGCCAGCACAGAGCCACTCACACCCTGCAGAGTGGGAAGTGGCATTTATCACCTGCAGACAAGGATGCAACAAGTGGGTTTTTGCTCTAATTTCCCTCCACAGGTCCCTTCTGGACCCTTTTGCAGTGCAAGCAATGAAAATCCAGAGCAGGAAAGCAGCAGAGTGGGCAGGACTGCCACTGGCTGCTGCACAGAGATGGGAGCAGCCCTTGGCCCTCTGTCCCACTCAGGGACAGAATTTCCCTTTTTTTGGAGCTCCTGCAAAGCAGCCACGTCCCAAGGAGACCAGCAGGGCTCAGCTCAGCACATGCACGAGCACCACAGAGAAAAGAGAAACATTTCTGGAGGACTGGACTGTTTTCGGAGCAAAAACGCCCAAATGAGATGTGACACCAAAAACTGGACAGCAAAAAGGAACCAATTTCCTGGTGGCAGCAGGACAAGAGCTGCTGGGCCACCACAGCATCCAGCTCCCTGGGATGCCTTGGCTGCATCCCCTCTCCTCTCTGCAGCTTCCAAGGGACGTAAATCAGGAGTTTGGAGAGGTTGTTCTGCAAACTGAGGCACAGCTCTCCCAGAATCGAGGAGGGAGGCAAAAAAAATCCTGTATTATTCATGGTCTTCAGGATCAGCTTCATCTGCCTGTGCTCCACCCCTACAAACCCAAATCTTTAACAGCCTCAAGCTCTTTTAAAAAAAATTTTTATATATATAAGGAGAAAAAAGCATATGCAGTCCTCCTTTTCCTGCCCATTTTTAGCTTTTTTTCCCTCTGCATATTTCCAGTTCTCTACCCACACACAGCCACACTGCAGACAAACTATCCTAAAAAAAAAATTGAAAGAGATCTAAAAAAAACCAACAGGAATCCAGGGGGTCATCAACTTCCAGAAATGCAAACTGTCTTAGGAAACCACAAGCTCTTTCTGTTGTTGTTATTTTTTATATGGGATTTTTTACAATCTTGTTTTAAAGACTGGCAGGGGAGGAATTCTCTCTTTCCTCAGCCTCCTCTGCTCCCCTGCTGTATGCAGACATTTCTCACCAGCCTTGCTCATCTCACATTTCAGGGCAGAGCAAATGTTTGTGCACGGAGGGGGGGCAGGGATGATGACTCAATTAGACACCTCATAAAAACCTGATTTAGAAAATTCCCTCCCACCCCAAACCAGCTCAGCCCAGTGCCCCCCTGGCAGACAGAGG